>NC_031768.1:63460854-63556749 GCF_001522545.3 Parus major | reverse complement strand
AGCTCCTATTTTCCCATCTAGTGCAACAACTATTTAAGCACTTCACGTTTAATAAAGGTTTCCACAAGTAGGACAGAAACGAGCCCCCCGGGGAAATGGTTTAGCTTTCCCAGGGGACAGAAGCTTGCACCCCCTTGGCACTGAGGGCAACATCTGGTTTGGGCTCTCACTATCCTCCCCCTTGGTGACCCTCATCCTGAAAACGTCTTCAGCACTCTCAGGGCAAGCTCCCAAATACTTTAAGGATGACTAAAAGTCATGCTTTTCAACACAGCAACTACTCGGCAGGGGGAAGGGGTAGGAGGGACTTTGCTTGGTGCAGAGGCTTGCACGAATTGCACTGAGTGCTTTATAGGTCTAATTTTGTCATCATCTGGTTTGCTGGCTGCCGGGCTTTCATTAATCAACAAGAAACACCATGCTCGGCTAATTTGGAAAAGTCAATCTGTTATGAGCTTTCACTTGTTTAGAAACAATCCCAGCTGAAGAGAACAGCATGGCTAGAGTGAGTCTAAAAAACAGGCTTTCAGCAGCAACCCCTGTTGTCAGGTGTCAGACAGCAGGGGAGTCCCCAGCTAATGCCTCTTACAAGTAAATCCTCTCCCCTCACTTCAATATCTATCTGTATCACTGTTATTGCTTTCCTGACAATTCCTCTGTCTCTCCAAAGAGATAATTGAAATGCCCTGCTGTTTCTCTGAGTTTGTCCTTTGAAGCCCATTAAATCTTACTCAGCTATGTATACCTTAGAGAAAATAAACTGCTATGCCATGATTAATCATCTCAGATCCTGGCTTATTTGGGAGGTGGGTACATTGAGAATGACTGAGGATGTTGAAGGGTATTAAAGAAAATTGAAAAAGAAGGAGAAAAATGAAAGCCCCTGTGCACTAACTAGAAGAGGGGGAATAAACAACCGAAAACCGGGATTAGAAAAAAAAAGAGCCACAACCCAAACAGAACCTCTTCCTACTACTTGCACAACGATCATCCCACTGAACATCCCACTGCTCTTAGGGAGAAGGTGAAAAGGAAAACACATGGCAATGATTAGTCAGAGGAAGGAAGACACTTGGATAAACAGTGATGACTACTGTGTCAGCAAGGGAAGGCAGTCTATAAGGGAAAGTAGAGCTTCTATGTAAAAATGGAAAGGAGAAAATTATATGATTAAATTCTGGTCCTTAAAATGAAGAGAGAATAATAGGTGTAAGAATTAGATTCCTTTCTTTTAAATAGAACCCCTGAAAATCCAAAAAGGATTTTGATCTAATTGTGCCTTACTTTTAAATATCCTGGGTCTAGGCAACTATCATCCTAATTGACTTAGAAATTCCATTTTCAAGAAAAACCCACTGTTGTAACATGTGCTTCTGGAAAATTTATGTGCCTGAAACGGTATATACCTGCTATGCTGCTCCAGTGGCAGTGATCTAGCAGGAAAGCCACTGTGGAGTTAGACCAGATGGCAAGACAGAAATAGGAAGTCTCTGCAATTTCTTTAAATAAAGAACAACTAAGGGAAAAGCAGTGAAAGCTAAGGAAAAGCCAAGTGTATAGAAAAAAAAAAGAGAGAGCAAAGTAGCAAAGTTTGGTGGATAATGAAAGGAGATGCAACTTGAAATCAATGGGAGACAATCACTCCTTATCTGCACACAATTAACAGATAACATGAACATCAAAGGCAAACTCTGCTTTTTGCAGTTTGCATATACTTGTTAACACAGATTTCTTCATTCAGTAACTTTTCCTCAGTTTGACTCTTCAGATAACATCCTATTGCTTTTCTGCCAGTTGTTGGAAATGAAAAACCACTAAATCCCATTTTTCACTTGTAAGGTTCCTGTCTCCCTGCTTTCCTTGTTAGGCAGATCTCTCACAAACCTTTCACTCTCACAAGGAGTGCTGCTGCCCCATAATTTAAAAGGTTTCCTATACAACCAAGGTCTGAATACATTATCCTCACACACTTGTGGGGATAACAACCCCTGGTGTTGCCACAGAAGGAGATGCAGTTCATGTCAGACCGAAGTACCAAGAAGGAGTTCCAAAGTCCAACACAAACCTCCTTTGTGACAAGAAGACCTTGTCTTCTTAAATCTTCTTGTTTAACCTCTTCTTTATGGAGGTTTAACCTCTTCTTTATGGAAACAGCCTCTTGTTTTCAGTTACTTTTTAAACAGTGTCCAGTGGCCCCAAGAAATCCCAACTCCAGCCAAAACTGTGCCTCCACTGCTCCCAGTACAGATTGGAGAAGGAGGATGGTTCTGAACTGCTGACCATGCCATGTCTGGCACAGGGCCAGCACCACTTGCCTTGTTCTGCTACCTTCACAAAGGGCCTGGGTCCCTTGGTCACCGAGTCACATCAGAAAATGGGACCATATTAAAAGGCTCAGGAATGGTGCCAAAATGATACTCAAACTATTCTGAATCCCTGCAATCAGCTTAAATATTAGAAAAGAGCAAGCTGCATCCTAATCTACATACCCTCTCTCCCACTTCATTTATTTTACATTAAGCAATACATTCCTTAACTGACTAAGGAAATCCTTTCTCTGAGCACTGTAACTAATGAATCCCTCTGCAAATGGATAGTGTTGGTCCAGAGGAACTGCAAATATAGTGCTTGTCAGTTCACTTGATAGTGCCTGATATAGATGGCAAAACCTCAACTTCTTGGTCAAAGTTGTATCAACACTTAGACAAATTAAAGTCCTCTTGGAGTTACAGGAGAAATATGTCCAAGGCCATAAGCAAGCATATAAAAATTATTTTATTGATTCTCTGAGCTGGCACTTAGTCCCAGTGCCTTTCAGAGATGCTGAGATTTCAGAGATGCCTTTCAGAGTGCTGCCATTGCATTTTACAGACTCGCTTCTTGTTTGGTTTCACCTTCCCCTCAACAGCAGCTGCCTTGGCAGTAAACCGACGATGTAAAACATGAATCCTATCCTGCAGTGAACACACATCAGAAAAAAGGCATTGTCCCCACTGGCCGTCATGTCACAGCTTTCAAGAAGTCCCAGGAACACCGGCATTTTCAGGCCAAGAATTGTTAAATGATTAAAACTCAACCAGATGCACTGTGCAGCAGAAGCAGCAGCCTCTGTGGAAAATTCACGAAGGTTATCCTTTGAAAATGCTAATCAAAAGAAAAATGATTCGCTTTGGTACCAGCCACTCTTTAAAATAACAAAGAGTGTGCTCATTTGGATTGCAAGACTATTTGTGTAAAGACAGGAAGAACATGGGTTTAGCATAATGATGAGGTCATGTTGTCAGAAACCAGCCCTGACAAACGTGTCCCCGGGGGCCACCGGTTTAAGGCAACAGAAAGAATCACCATGTTGGACTGCAGGGATTATTTTTCGCTCTGCAAACAGCATGCTCCACTCTGCACCAGTGAAAACTTTTTCACCATTCAGCAACACGTGGGCTTTGGCACTGCAAACTCCATGACCTTCTCGAAAGACCAATGAATAATATGTGTTGATAGGCATTACAAGAAGCACGTGTTCAGTGTTTCAACCAAATATGGTTGGCTTTGACATCCAGGACTCTAGCTGTGGGCACAAGCCAAAACACAGCAGACATTATCTTTGTTTTCTAGTAGTTCATCATGCAACTCCCAGCCTCCTCCATGCTTGTCATTCTTAAAGCTACTGCCAATGAGTAGAAGAGAAAGAAAACCCTACTCGCAGATCAGAACTTGACCAGTATTTGGAAACTACTTTTAGTACAGAGCTTTTCCACAGAGAGCATACATTGTTCATTTCTTAGGATGTGCACAGGCACAATACAGCCAAAGCCTGACTACACCAATTGTCTGAGGAGACAAAGCAAGTTTAAGTGCAAAACTATTAAAATATAGTACTGTACAAAGAAGAATTGCTGGGGAGAGTGCAGTCCTCAGAAATACATCTCTGCAGAGGTGAGGCAGTGTCATGCTACAGGCTGCCCAGAGGTTGTAGGATCTCCATTCTTGAAGGTATTCAAAACATACACATGGACACAGCCTGAACAACCTGCAGGAATTGTCTTAAGCAGGGGCTTGGACTAGAGTCCTCCAGAGGTCACTTCTCCTCCCTGTGAGCCTGTGCCTCTCTTAAGCCAGGCAGAATTGAGCACCTCTGCAGAAATACTGTTTAACAGAAGAAATAGAGAAGGTGCTGTTTCAAACAGGAACTTAAACGTTCTGGTTCCATATGAGCAGTGTAATGTCAGCTGCATCTTACAATTCAAGAAAGCACACTGCAAAGGGCTGGAGAAATATACCCAAAACCACTCAGTAAAAACAGTGCATAGTCCTGAATCTCAGGGCATTTCAGTTGATGACCTTGCCCTTAATCCTTTATTCCATGTTCTATCAGAAGAATCAGAGATTATCAGAACATGACAGGTAAACAGGCAACAGTTCATATTTTGACCTCATTCAAAAGATTTGTTTAAGTGATTAACTTATTTGTGCGTTGTAATTTCATTCACATACAGTACAAAGGTGGATCATTCTATAAAATGGAATGTGTTTTTTTCCAACTAAGTGACCCCATCTCCTTCTAAGGGAATGTAAACCAGAATGTAAGATGAATCTAGGCAGAAAAAAACCCAAAATAATGAAACAAAACCATAACAGTAATTCATAGTAGTTGGTTTTAGATGAGGTGCTGGATTCAGATGATGCAGTGAATTCCTCTATCAAAGGGCTTTATTAAAGTGAGGTGTGGGAGTACCCTCCTGTGATAAAAAGCACATATTAGTCAAGAAATAACTTTTCAAGGATGGCTGCTGCCAATGAGCATAAATCAAGGACTGCAATTGATTAACTAATTTAAACACTAAAGACAACTTTGGTTGCTATGGCAATAAAAGAAAGGTCAAAACCCTGATGACCTTGGAGGCTCATGATCCTCTGGAGATTTCAAAACCTACTCTGGAAATATATTAAAAGATATAATGCTAGCCAGATTTCCTTGTAATAGCTTGGCTGTTTTTTCAGCTGGAAGACAGACCTTGCAGCATGTTTCACACCAGTCTCCAATGTGCAGCTAGCTCTGACTATCTGATATTTTTTCAGCATCAAAAATCAGCTGGGACATGTGAGAGACTCAAACATTTCCTTTGAGCTCCATTGTTGGCGTGATACTACTCACATATTTCAGTTCCCCTTCTCATTGAGCACTTCATTATCAAGTTCTTATTGCTAAGTTAGCTTCCTGGGTAGCTGCTCCTAAATTCATTGTACTTTTCATCCTACATACTACTTAGAGGTTTGATTCAGAACCTTTTGATACATAAAAAGCCACTGAAGAAAGTGGCAGAAAAGCAGCACCTGAACATCCCAGGAGAAACCAACATAGGCCACTGAGCTCAGTGATTTGCTCTACTTGCAGCACCTGAGGATGTAGCCCCTGATTCTCAGGAAACCTCCTGGCCAAATGTTACACCTGACTGCTATTTGACCTCCACTGTCTCCAGCAGGACTTCATTAGGATCCTCCTGCTTTTACCCACCCACGGCAGAGAGCAGCAAGCAGCTCAGAAACTTTGCCTGTATTGTGTCTGAACCCAGCTATCACTGAATAACAGGCATCTGTGAGAAGCAAGCAAAAATAAAATCACTCTGTGACCACAACAGCCTTATTGTGTAAAGCATTTGCCAAATTTCAATAATTATATAGATGAGCCTATTAGCCTTTTTTTTTTGGAAAACATGCTCTTCATTTCAAGTCATACTGAACAGTCATATGTCTTGTGTTTGAGTGCAAACACTGATTTCTTTTGTCAAGATGGTCTACTCCTGTGCAGAAGGGCTTCACTGTTTCCAAATAAATGCTGTTTCTATGAGAAATTTGTCAGAACATCAAGATTAGCTGTTATTCCGTACTGCATTTGTAAAGACTCAAATTACATTCCAATCCTACTTTCTAGAAAATATTGAAGCATGCTTTCCTCAGTTTTTAATTAAGATGTCTATCTGTAATTGGTATTACATTAGTGTTATATTGTGTGTTAACCAAAGTAGAATCCACTTTTGTTCTGCCTAAAACCACAGCCACCAAAATTGCCAGCTGCAAACTGCCAAAAACCTTGAGACAAATGCATTCTTGATCATTTGTCTTTAGACTAGTCCCTGAAGCTTATTTATTTCTTATGGGGTTTCAAATATTTTAAAAGCTGATTAATTAATTGTAGGCGTGATCTTCTTACTTACCACAGGGTTTTTACAGATTTCACAAAGAGTATAGAAGAAATAATATTTGATGGGCATCACAGAGCAAAGCAGGACAGAGGGAATCAGTCAATTCATTGGAAGTTACAAAGATGAATGATTTGAGGATGACACTTGAAGCTTTGTGTTACAATGACATTCTAGACTCTGATTCACCTTCAGCATGCAGGCACAGGGCACAGAGAGCATCAGTTCAGCTACAGAAGTCAGTTTGTTGAAGGAAAAGCATCCAGTTGGCTGGCTTTGCTCCTCCTAAGCAGAAAACACTCTGGGTCAGCTCCACAGGACATCAGGCTCATTTGAATATTAAGTATTATAATGGCCACATATCTTGATCCTCTTTTTTCTGCCCTGAATCCATGAAAGCTTTTGTGACAGCTGCATGATATTTATTTATGTCAGAGCAGATTATGGCCCGCTTGGGAATGCCAGTCTTGATGCACAGAGCTCACTCTGCATTGCTCCAGCAAGAGCAGAAGTACTGATCCTTCCACCATAAAACTGGAGGGTGCTGGGAAGAATTCACCCATAAAATTTATAGCTATCAACATATCTACAACCTTTGACCTTACTGCATAGTATTCATATGCTATAACTTCATCTCCATCCACAGGAGAGCTGCTGCCACTGAGGGAATGAAGTTTTCCCTGATAACCACAGAGACATCCACTTCTTTTCCTTCTGCAGAGGAGTGTGTAAGGCACCCACGAAAGCCACTCTATCACTCCCCTCTATAAGAGGACAGGTGAGAGAAACTATAACACACGTTTGTGGGTTGATACAAGGCTCACGAGAGATCCCTCACCCAATATCATCACAGGCAAAACAGACTCAAAATGGCCACATTAATTGAATTTATTACTAACAAAATCAGAGCAGGATAATGAGAAGTAAAATAAATCTTAAAACCACCTTTCCCCTACTCCTCCTCCATTCCAGCTCTACCTCGTACCCCAGCAGCACAAGGAGAAGGAGAATGGGGGTGGTCAGTTCACCACATGTTGTAGCTGCTGCAGCTCAGAGAGGAGAGCCCTGTGCATGTGCCTTCCCAGGCTCCCTTATGGGGCTGTTCCAAAAGCCTTTGGCCCTTCTCTGCCCTTCCTCGGGCCGCAGCACCGGGCTGTGCTTCAGTGTAGGAGCCTTATGAGTAACACTGTCTGGCAGTGGGAAAGGTGGGGAATGGAGTGATAGAAATCATACGTGCTACCTGTGAACTGTATATCCCTAGCTTTCCCTCTTCCCTGCTTTCCCCCTGTGCCCGATTGTCTACTCTTGCCTTTGCTCCCGTGCCCTGCCAACAGCAGCAGCAGCAGCAGCAGATGATGTCCCTGCCACCGCGCACTGCTGTCCCATCACTGAAGTAATGCCTGGGCTTCCCCCTCCTCTCTTCCCACCCAGCCCCAGGAATGTTAATAGGAAAAGCCGGTTGAACCAGGCAGGCATTCAGCAGATTTAAATACTTTTTTCTCCGTGCCGCCGGCGGGCGGGACGTGGAGCTGTCGGAGCGTGGGCTGGTGACCGGGGCTCGGGGACAGCCGGGCAGGGCAGACACAGCGGGTTTATCGCCGCACCCGGGCCACTGGGGCAGCGAGACATCCCTGCCAGCTCTGCTCCATGTGTGTGTGTGTCACAGGACTCCGCCAGCAGCCCACGGCTGTGTACTCCGCATCTTGTGGCCGCATCTTGTGGCCGTGAAGTGCTGCAACAAGTTTAAACAAGTGCGGTCTTACCAAGTAAAGGGCGAGTTTGTGTGACATTTAATAGTCTGATTTTCTTCAGGCTTTTTCTTAAAATACATTTGGTCACTATAACTGTTAAGCTGCAGGTTTATGCAGTGTTTCATGAAGAGATTTTGGTTGTCGTTACATAATTTTACTTAATTTCAGATTCCAGAGGCGTTCCCTCTGCCCAAGTTTGCGCCCAGTTCAATGAGCACAAGACCAGAGGTCTGAAGCCCACCTGCAATCCCACCTGGCCCAGCATCCCGGCTGTGGTGGCCTCAGTGGGGACAGGCATTCAATGCCAATGCATTCAAGAAATAAGGAAGTCCAGTCCACATCCTACACAGCCTTGACTGTCTAGGATGGGTTGAGGGCCAACCCACTCTCTCTTACCTCTCCTAAGCTTGAGCCAAACAACATGCTTTCCACAGAGAGCTGGGGATCAACTGGAATCTGCTTTTTATGGTGAACTGGGATACAAGGGAAATTACAGGGGATGATGAGGCCGGGTTGCATTTTTAGCCTGAGCACCAACTAATTTTTTTCTACATGTTTTATTTTTTGCAGTGCTCTTTGCCTTTGGTTCTTTTGTATCCTGTATGGAAAAGTTAAAAACACCATTTCTTACCATGAATCACCTGATCACTTTTATTTGACAAATATGGCCTTCTCAATAAGACGCAGCAGAGAGTAATATTCAGTTGTTTGCAAGTATTTAAAAGAGCTTCCATTTTGATAAAGGAAATACCATTGTCACAAACCTGTTTTTATCTAGGACATTGCTTCAGTCCCACTAGCAAAACTGGCTCATGCATACTATCCTTCTTTCCATAATTCCCTGACATGATTCAGTAAACCTAAGCAAAGGCAACATGTTATAATCCATTGCTGGACCTTACCTCATCAGCACCAAATTGTTATAATTTATCACTCACCCCAGGCAGTCCAAGTTTATTCCATTTGATATGCAGACTGACATTCACAGTCCTGGGATATTTGATGGATTTAGTCAGAGTTTCCCATTTTCAAAGTATGTTTGAGCTATACATTCATGGTAATAATATTAAGACAAAAGCCATCTTATGCAGTTTGGGCACAGGCCAGTTTATACAGCAGAATCTGATGTGTCTCAGCCTTGATTGATGCTCACCACATAAATTTCCCTAGTAATTAACCTGGACTCATAACTCCCAGCTATGCTTAGGAGACCACCCTCTTGCCCTCCCCAGCTACAGACTCATCATTTAAAGTCAAATGCCTTAGTGGCTGCTCATGGCAGGCTGGGGAGGAATGAAAGCATAAACATCCCTGAGAGTGAGAGAGAAGGTGGTGAGGAGGGAAATCACGTATCGGTCAGTCCCCGGTTGATATCTTATTTTTGTAAGAATGGCATGTCTTTGTTCATTTTGCTGATGTGAAATAGAAAAGAGGATGTGCGATGTAGAGGATGAATTGATGATGGTGAGAATGAAGGAATTCCAAATGACGAGACAAAGCAGCTCTGGAAATTTCCTCGACCAATTTGCCTGCAGACATCTAGCAGGCTTGATTCTCCATTATGCTAGAAATTTCATCCTACTCTGACAAACAAAGTGAGCGTTGCTAACCAGTAAGATGCTGCATTTTTAGAGATATGAAAATCCAAGAAGAAAGAAAAAATCCCAAAGGTGTGTAAAACCAGGAGAAATCACCCTTCTGCTACTTATGTAGGGCACCCCTCCCTTCCTCCGTCTCCCTTTTGCTGTGCCTTCTTAAGGAGCAGACACAAGGAGCAAAGAGAATAAAGGCTGTCACGCTTATGGTCCTCGGGATAAGGAGTGCATCAAGGGCATAATTGGAGTGTGCCGCTCTCCTGTTACTTGTTTTCCAAAGCCTGTAGAAAGATAAGCATGAATTAGAGCAGCTCTGAAGTGGCTATCTTCATATCAGGGGCTGACAGTCCTTGCAATGCTCCCTGGAAAACACTGGACCCAAGAATTTCCCCTGGCAGCTTATGCTATCTTTACCTTTCCATGGCTTCCCCTAGCACAAACACAGACAATTAAACCCACTGCACTGAGCTCAGCAGTGTATGGCTGTGGGTTTGTGATTGGGAGGGAAAAAAAAGAGACAATAGAGAATAAAAGGTGCTTTAAAATGCACACCAAACATTCTTTAAAAGCATAAGCACTGGATTTTGTTCCTTTGCACCAGTCTCCCAGGCCACATCAGTATGCAATCCATATGGTTAAACCAGCAAGCAGCAACATGCATGTGGAAGAACAGGAAGATATTTGAAAAGGTTTCGAGATGATCCTCCTACAGATGGGTCTTTGAAACAGGTACAGCAGGATAGAAGCTCTTCCTGAACTGTAAGACCAAAATTAGGGATTTATTGGGTCACATCAAAGACCTCCCCCTAGTCTCCCATCTGGCCACCTGAAGATGAACAGATCAAGTCTGCGACAGACCCTTCTCCAGATCATTCCTCCAGGCTTGCAGGCTCTGCAGCTCAAGGGCTTTCTGAGCCAGAGGCAATGCCCTTATACTCAACAGCCCTTGGGGAATTTTCCTGACAAGAATTACTCTTATAAAAGAGACAGTTCAGCATTTTAAGCAATGCTATGCACGTTCCTCACTACCTGGGTAAAGAAACACCTCCTTTTGTTTGTTTTGAACTCACTGCCTGCTAATACTTTTTGATGTCCTTCAGTTTTTCTAATGAATAGGAGAGTCTTTTATTCACTTCTCTTTTTTCACTTTTTTTAAAGTCTTTCACATAACCTTTTCAGTAACCTCTTTTCCAGGCTGAAAAGTCCTACCTACTTAGCCCTTATATAGAAGCTATTCAGTAAATTTTAGCACATATTAAAACTTTTATTAAATTCTACTCTTCTTTTCACATTCCAGTCCACGTTTTTAGGGAAGGAGGGCAAAAAGAACCAATATAAAACACAATATCCACAACCTGTGGAAACCACAGTGTAAGTGAGGGTCTGGTATGCCCTGGAGTCTTTCTCCCACACAGAATCTGTATTAAGCCCCTGCATTGTAACTATGCTTTCAGGACCTCAACAGTCAACTATTTTTAATGAAAAAACAATATACCAGTTATTGAAGAGGTTTAACCCATGCCCCTCTTAGCTCCAAAGAACTTTCTGGTGCACCTTCCCCACAGGCCTTTGGTTCTTCCAGTGGCTGTGGTATTCTCAGTAAAGCTCTGAAGGGAGCCCCAGGAAGCTTCAATACTTCTTCAGGCTCGGCACCTCCTGGGTTACGTCTGTGCTACAGTTGGTCTGTCTCTCCTCCAGACATCAGCCACACAGATCATGCCCTCTCCACACTTGTCTACCACCTATCCAGCACTACACTATATTATACCTATATTACATTTCAACTACATCTCATAACCAAGCAACATGAATGCTTCCATGGAATCTTTTCTTTCTCTTCCCAAAAAATCCACTCGGCTACAAAGAGATTCCCATTGCTGCCCACACCTTGCCCCCCTCTCCTTTCCATGCGGGTGCAGTTGCTGAGGCAATGTTCCTTACAAATGAGTGAGTGTCTGCTGAAGGTATTCCAAAGCATTATGGAGAACCAGGAATTAACAAAAACAGAAAGTGCAATAAAATAGTACAGACAATATATGAAAAATATTGATTGGGCAGCTGACATTAAAATATTTAAAACTTATGTTTTTTCTATGCTTGGAATTGCCCATCACCTGATTTTGGACAAAGCTTTTGTTGAATATCTTAGTTCAGCCTTCTCTTTGCTGTTTGTGATCAGCTGTGTATGCTTGTGTTTGCCTTAAGTGCTGTCTTTCAACAACACGGATGAAAGTCTGTCAGGGCATAAAGTATTATCAGTTATCACTGTGGCTATATAAAGAGATTTGAGGGCCCTGGGTCTGTTAGGATTTTTGCGTTTAATTGTGTTCACCTTGAGAAGGAGAGTTACACAACTACTCCACTTCCATACAGATAGGATTTCTTGCAAGCAGGAACTAGCACTTTGGGGGGTTCATTTGCATAAAGCCTTATTAATAAAAGCAAAATCATTTGATCAGAATACTGACATTCTAATGAAAGAAAATTTGGATGTTGTAAGGAATGTGGATTCCACCCTGACAAATCACCTATGCTCTTTCTCATTGATTTAGCACTGTAATAAACGACAATGGTCTGGGTTTTTTTGGGTTTTTTTTCCACTGGGTTGTAATAATTTACAACTGATTTTTTATTTCCTTTCACATAGTGCCCTTGAGCTGCCTTCAACCTTTTCCCCATAAGCAGTAAGAATTTGGATCCTTTGTTACACAGAAATAAATGTAATATTCATCATCTAGTGGTGTGACAATTGGTGTGAGGCCATTCAGACTCAAGGCAGCCTCTGCATTCCCTCCTCACTTTGAAGATGGGTTTCCTCTCATGTGTCATCAGGAATTTGTGCTGTCCTTTGTGAGACTGGGAATAAAAGCATCACTGCCTCCAAGGGACTGCTCTCTCTGTCATAGAGAAACCAGGAGGTGCTGGGAAGTGTGAAACCCGTAGCAAGATGGGCACAAGCACCTAGAAGACACAAGTCCTTTGCAGCAGCTGAGAGAAAGGCAACATGCTCCCCAGGGGCCTCTCTGGAGACAGGAGGCTACAAATTACCTCTGGCTGCTATGGATTCACAGCAGCATGGCTGGTAGGGGTACACGAACGAAACCACTCACGTCTTTGGAACCTGGCTTCTACAGGAGCTCCAGCTGGAAGTCAGATGGCAAGTTCTGACCCCAAAGCCTAAAGATTGTAGGGAAGCTCTCCTCACTCCTTTTCACCTGCACCTGCCCATACCTCAGTTTTAAAAAAGCCCCCATGGAATCTCCTTAGGCACTGAACAAAGCAAAGCCTACATCATGAGTCCACCAGACAAGGCAGAATAATTGATCACTTTCATTTGCATCACTCCTTTGTCCCATCTCTCCAGGCTGTCATTGCAACAAGCCTATCATCATTAAAAGCCAAAAGGTTAACAATATCACGCATTTCGATCCATATTAGATACCCATATGAAGAGACTTCACAGGAGGTGCAAGGATCAGAGGAGATTAAAAAGACTCCACACTTCCAAATACCAAATGCCTTTGATTTAGGGTTTATGGCAATGTCAGATTTTGGATTAAAGGTGCCTGAGTCCATAAACTCTGCAGAGGAAATATTCTCACTGGCAAACAAAATAGAACCAATGAAAGAGAGCAAAGAGAGCATGTGTCTACTTCCACAGTGAAAAGATCTTGCTTCCCCCTGTATTTAGACTTGATACACCATTTCAGTAGTAAGTAACAACTGTAAAATCTCAACTGTAAAATCTCAACTGTAAAATCTCAAAATACTCAGGACAGGAACTTGCATTCTATGTGAGGGAAAACCATATTCAGCTCTCAAATGACTGAGTATGGAATTGTTCCGTAACATTGAATTCACAATGTTGAAAACAAGTTAATCTCACAAACAAAAGACAAGGCTATGGGAGAGCAACTCATCCCTGTGCTGTTACTAATGATAAATGTATGTGCTCTCAGCCTTGGCAATACAGTGCGCTCTCCCCAGATGAGTAATATGCTCAAACAATCAGCCTTGGAGACAGGAAATGGACAATTTATTTCATCATTATTTAATGGTCAGCAAACAACACATTACAATTAAGGCACGTCCCATCTTTCATGCCATGCACAAGGATTTTAATCTCAGGGGCCTACACTGTAAAGCAAGAGGGAAATTTCTGAGGAAGTTCATTAGTAGAAATGACCTTTTACAAATAAATTAAAATGTATGTGCACTGGCTGAGAATACAGCTTGGAACACAAGGAACATCTTAGAACATCTCTTGCAAGGGATTAAGGAACTCCTCTGCTCCTTATTTTTCTCTGGTAGTTTATGAAGATGCAGAATAAAAGATGTCCCCTCCCTTTACAGATCTTGTAGACAGTCAAGAATGGGAACAGGTGAAGAAGTTTTCAAACCTACTGGACAGCAACATGAGATGTTTTACTGCTCACTCACAGCAGCAGAAAATTGCTTCCCAGGTTCCTAAAAATAATAATTACTCTTTCTGGGGATGCTGCTGAAGGCCATGGATGCATACTCACAAGACAACAGATTATGTCATCCATACAAAGGGTCAAAAAGAGGAGAGAGGCACCAGGTCATGAGACCTCCTGACTACTCACTAACTGCTCTTTTCTGCAGAATTTGCAGATTCATCATGTTTAAAATGTTTCCTACAGGCAAAACTTCAGGAAGGTCCAAGACACCCTTCACATGAGTCTCAGACTGGGGGTTTTTGAGTCATCAGCTCTTTCATGGGAAGAGTTAGGAAATAAGGATGTCTTTGGCTTCCACCATGAACAGTAAAAGTATATGGAGAAATGCTAAACTTATTCATTTGTTATGGGTGAAAAATATCCAGGTTTTGTGAAAATAGAAAAAACTCAAAACCAGTATTAAAGAAATCCCACAGCAGTTAGTTAACTAATTTTATTTTTTTCTGCCAACGCAAACCAGATACTTTCCTAGATTGACTGTTTTTGTATTGATATGCATTAAGACAAACTGAATCATTTCCAGAGTTGGTGGAAAACTGGTCCTTCAAAATCACACAGAAATTAAAAAGGTACCTCAGGTTTATAAGCTTTGATTTCCTGTTTGTAAAAAGTTTTCAGTTTTAGTCAGATACCAATGCTGCATAACAGCGAAGACTGCCTGCACAAAATAGAGTTAGTGATATTTACAGCAGGAAAGAACCCAGTAACAAAATTCCAATCTCCTCTAAGGATTTCAGTTTTTCATTAGGACTTCAGTGCTGGGCCACAACTAGTTACAGAGAAGGCAGACCTCATCACTCTAGTGACTGTTTTCATTTAGTTCTTTTGCACAACACTCAACAACACCCACCAAAGAAAAAAACAAAAACCAAAAAAAACCAAAAAAAACCCAAAAAAAAACAGTGTTTGATATCACTCAGACATTCCTTAGTCCAACACAGTACATGCTTAAATTTCTGATGTCTCCTTCTCTCCAAGCCAGTCAGATGCAATCTGGAAGCTATGTAGTCCTATTAGTCTGGCACAGCACTTGAACTAATTATGTAGAGACACAGCAGTTTTGTGATTTCCAAATACAGCTGGAGAATCTTCAGTTGGCTCGAGGCTGCACGTACTGACCCTTCTGCACGTTGGTAAGATACTTCTAAGTGGGAAGTATTGCAACATATGTAAATAGCAGACTAGAATATGAGTTTGAATGGCTCCATATTATGCAGAAACATAAAAGCAAATATCTCACCTGGCAAGGAGTTTGCATTTTTTGGTGAAATACTCATAGGAACAACAGACTGGACCTGTTTTCCAGGAGTCTAAAGAACAGGCCAGCAGTTATTCTTAGTCTCGGTGCTATTAAACCAGTAAAGTCTTCTTTATGTTTTTCTTCTCGCCACACACTGATTTTCTCATTTCCTGAAGTCCAGCTGAATTCAAGTTTTTATTACATATGCTGTGCTGCAACCATCTGACTGTTATGGAAGACTTTTCACACACACACACACACACACACACACGCACATGCTGCAGTTGCTGAGCACTGGGAGAGGACTCAGTCCATGTGGATGTGCTCACCTGACACCTGACAAAAACTTTTTGGTGCACAAAAAAGCTTCTGCACCAAACCATGATGATTAAAATCAGCCAGATAAACTAGAGCCCAGAAACACATTCTTCTTTTTCTAGAATGTCTACAGACATCTATTTCAGACACAATCATAATGCTGCAAGCATTCAAAGATAGGATAATGAGTCCCGAACCTAATATTTTAGCCTAAGTATTTTTTAACTTACTCACACTGTTTCTAGGGTCATTGGTTTTCAGTTTGACTACATCTCATAAATACATGATACATTCCACCTCCCTCAGATATTAAGTATCCTAAGTATACCTAAGGTAATTTGTAAGTAGTTTTTTGTCATTAGACAGCAACACATGGGTCAGATTGTAATAAACCTCTGGTTTGGCAAGAAGGCATGGAAAGATGGGATTGGGACTTCTGCATATAGATTAGGAAAGTGTACGCTTTCTCAGATCCTTTCTTCACTGTGACTCACTACATCTACAGCCTCTCTGAGGAGGTTCTGCTTTTAGGAAGTACCTGGCAATCAGCAAGTCACAAAGGTGGTAGGAGGTGAGGCTACAGGTCCTGCTCTCTCCTAGCCACTGAATCAGGATACAGTTCATCCCTAAAGTCTCCATGAAATCTAGGTTATGTACCAGGTGGGTTACCTACCTTCTAGCCTTCCTCATTCAAGAAGGACGTACAACATAGGGGCATCTTAGGATGCAGAGGAATTCCTGTGGCTTTTTGGTGCCATCTGAAAATACCATTTCATACAATTTAGAAAGAGTTTTCAAAGCAATCTTTTCAAAGCTGTCAAAGCTTGGAAAGATTTTGTTTAGAAAGACTGAAATAATTTTCAGAAGCTGTCACCCACAGACTTTAATTTTTCAATCACATGATATGTCTGTTTGCAACAGCATCTACCATAGTGCTTTCTTAAGAGCTACCAATAAATAATGGATGGCTCACTCATTGCCTTAATTCTCTTTAAATAAGTAAAGAGGCTCTGAGCACACCAAATTACCACATCATTTCTGATGCCCTAATGGAGTCCCCACTTAAATCAGTTTGAGACAGGAAATCAGGAAAAAGTGCAGTGATCAGACAAGTTTTCCAAGCATTACATTAACATCAAAAAAACAAGCCCAGGAGTGAAATGATTTTACCATATTATGAAAGGCTTTTCCTGAGACCTCTGAGGCTATTCTAGTCAATCCTTCACAACTGCTGCATTCTGGGTCTCAAGCAGCACTGACAAGTAGCAGCTTATAGTAACACTCCTCTTGACAAACTTTAGTCATCTGAAAGTTAGCCACTTAATCTAAGCTACTCATCAAGCCTCCCCCTTCAATCACTGAAGTGAAATAGGTGCCTGGAGTGAACAAAATTCCCCCAGACTATTATAAAGGTTTCTCAACTAGATGCTGACTGCAACAGCAAAAATTGCTTATAAAATTTCCATTTCCTACCACCCTAAAGTAATTTTTTCACATTTTTGTGGTCCAGTTTGTCACTTCTTAATCCTTCCATTACACTCCCTATTTATGGAACCATGCTTTTAATCCTGATTTAAACAACTGATGTGATAAGTGCAGAAAGAGCCTTTTTGTGGAGCAGTCCCTAATCAAGGAACAATTGCACAGCTGATGTTGGAAAGCATGTCTTGAAATTATTTAGCCTAAATGCTCTGCTGAATAAGGGCCAGCTAGATCAAGCTGTCCAGGACAGTGTCCTGGACAATCAGGTATTGAATATCTGTCCACAGTCTTGCGCAACCTGCTTCAAAGCATGACATAACCTTAAATCTCATCCAGTGACTACAGGATCTGAATCCATGGGTCATCCTGTATCCATGGAAACACACACTACTACCAAGTGGTCTGGCCCAACCTCCTCCATGCTCTCTTCTGTCACGGCCAGTAGTATCATTCTGGTGGGTGCAACAACAACAAAATCAAGGTGATAGTGTATCTAAAGAAATTATTGTGCTTGGTAGTACCCACATTCCGTTTGATAGTTTCCCTGGCAAGTTCATCACGCAAGCACAGGAGCTTTGTGCTGACAGAGAGAGGGGATGGAAACACGTGGCTGGACATGTATGGGAGAACCAGGAGGAAGATGATCCAGACTTTCACCTTTCAGTGTCAATCAGCCACCAAATCAGCTCAGCAGGCTGATTTAAACCATATCCTTAATTTCCACAAGAATCTCTTGTGAGGTTAAAAATGAAAAAAAATCCATTCCATTTCCCTCTTCCAGCATGGTCCCAGCAACAGCTGTACCAACACATCCAAAGGGATGGGAATTACAAATTCAGGAGCAGAACCTACTTAAACCAGGTCTGTCACTGAAGTCAGCATCTTGGCAAATGAAACCTCTAAACACAACTCTTTAGGATTAAATTAATTGCCCTTTGGAGGTTTTTTTTTCTCCCTACAGTGACTAAAGACATAGCCTGGGTAACTAACTCTGCTTAGGCAGCTAGCATGTAGACAGTCAAAGGCAGCTGAGATAAATCCCCCTCCTACAGCTGAGGGGACTAAGAAAGCTTGGACTGCAAATACTCTTGCGTTTCACACTTTTCACAATGAGAGCTGAAATACCCTGTCCCTTAGCAACCACCAGAGGCCATTTATTTAAACTTCCAAAAGCTTTTGACCAAGTCCCTCTCTGGAGACTTATAAAAAATGAGTAGTCATGGGATGAGAGGTAACATTTCCTCATGCACTGGAAAGTGGCTACGTGACTGAGATCAAAGATAGTCAGCTTGCTTTTACTGTAGCAAAAGATTAACAGCAGGATGCCCACAAATACCAAGCTAGGGATGTTGGTTATTGAATTTATTAATGACACAGAGGCAAGAGCAACAGCTAGCACTGAAGAAATTATTTATGCTAACTTTTCAGCAACATCCAAGGTGTGGAAGAAAAAGCATGAGGTATTTTGTATGACACACATGTTCCTAACTGATTAAGTTTTGAAAGTGATCTTCCCTTCAGCACCAGTGTGGAGCATCCAGAAGTATCTTCAGATGCACTGACCATTATGGTGAGAGGATATTAGATGAAATTCACTTACAGCATCAGAACAGACAGTTCTTTGCTCCTGTGTAATGTTGAAGTGGGCTACTAGACAAAGACATAAGGCTTTGACATGGAGAAGACAACAAGAAACACCCCACAGACTCACATTCTAGTATTTATTGCTTAATGAAATACCATTAAATTAAACAACATTGTGAAGTCTCCTGTGAAATCCAAATTACTGCACCTTCTGCCTCTTTGCCATCTAATCTAAGTGATTGTCATCCAAGTCTCCCACTAAAGTCAGCAACTTATTTCCCTTTTAGCATCTCATAAGGTTAATCTGCTTGAATTAAGTGTGGTTTGTGGTGGTGTTCATTGGCTGGGCTTCTTTTTAGGCTCCTAATACACCTGGGACCCCAGTAACACCATTTTGACAGACAAAATAGCCCATCACAGAGAAAAATTCACATCCAATTCCTGAAGCTGCAGAACCATCACAACACAGCAAAGGCCAGTCTATTGCTGAAGAATGGCAAAGTAATAACAGAGAATGTTTCCCTACTGCTTCATGTGGTTGGACACCTCTAAAACATTATTTTCAGACACAAAGACAAAAGCTGCAGAGTTACCCATAGGGTATAATTAATCCTACATCATATTAAACCACAGGAAGTAACAAAGTTGTCCCAGAACCCAGAACAAAAAATTGCCAGGCTTTTTAAAATACAGTCTGCAGGTGGGTATATGAAACTTTTGCACTAAAATGATGGGGCTTTGCCATCTGAAATGCATAAGCCTATTCAAAATCTAACTACCTGCTGTAAATTGAAGCACCATAAAAATAAAATTGAACAATTACCTTTTGTGGGCAGTGTAGATTGAGCTATATATCAAATTTAACATGACTCCAAAGCAGTAAAATTCCATCAAACACAGCTGAAAAGTTGCAGTCAACACCTGGTTTAAACTTTGGACTGAGGGTACAGAGGGGGTTCAGGAGACAAAATTATCAGAGGGATCATGGCAGTGGCAGGGGGCACAGAAAGCCATTGTGTCACCACATCTATTCAAGAGCTTAAAAGAACCGGAGGAGTTCAAAGTGAGAAAGAAAAAATAACACAACAGAGCAGCCACAAATGATGAGGTACAATCCTGCTGCCAGATACATACACAAGATTCCTACAGATTTCAGTGTTCTGGATGAAGGGAAATGAAAGTGTTCATGCTTACAATAGCTCGTCTTTCTTTCACTCCTTCCTTTGATATCTCTCCTTAAGCAAAACTGGGACTGGACAAAATCATTCTTCTCAGGAACAATGGCAGGACTTTAGAGAGAGTTCTCTATTGTCAGAAAGCTCTCCACTAATTCAGAAGGTGCCTCCGTTTGCTCTTTATCTTGTTTTTTAAATGATGCTAACAATGCTGCTCAGGCAGAGACAATTGTGGCTGGGAGTTCAGGGGGGTTGAATTTCTGGTTTTGGGCTCTGTAAGGATTCTCTGTGGGATCTCACCTGTCTGAGTGAGAGTATTTTGTCACTGCAGGGGCACAAATCTTCCAAGGCAATGATGTTAGATGCAATCTTATCCCATCTTGCAACAGAGAGAGATGTTTAATGCATATGTAACAGAGGGGCATGCATATCCCTGAGCTCTACTACGTGGAGTATGGTCTGAGCAGACTAGTCTGCTCTGATCTGGAAGCCCTTACAGCCAGTCAGTGAAGCACTGTGCTTAAGCTCAGTCCCACTGCAGGCTTTTGGGTCAGTACACTATGAAAGAAGGCATGTTAAACTCAAACACAGAGCAGTTTTACAGGTCCTGAACCCATGATGCTATTCTGTGTCTGGCCAAACCAGAGAGAAGGCACAAGACCTCACCTTAGCCTGCTCTCACCTGCATGAAAATGTTCTTCCTTGAAATCCAATGGAGCAATTAGTCCAAGGAAGGCTTATTCATGGGAAGAAAGCTTGGCAGAAACAGGCCTAGTAAAGCTGAGCTGGAAGGATCTGCATTACATTCCACTGTGGAATAATTCCCACCTTGACAGCCTGACTCCAGCTGGGAAAGCCCCTGATGCCCAAAGGACTTTGTCTAAGACGACCACCACAAAATAAACACAAACTACCACCCATAGTCAGCTGCAGGCAATGACAGCTTCAGCCCACATATACACAAATATTTCCATGCCAAAGTATGCAGTACTTTTTAGTACTTTAAAAGGGTTTTTTAAATATCTCCTGGCCAAAGATGATCCAAGAGGGGAGAAATAAAACTCTGTGTGTGTGTGTGTGTGTGTCTGTGTGTGTGTGTGTGTGTTAACACTAACACTTACTATCACTTACATCCCTCACAGCATTTACAATTCCTATTCCTCCCCAAGCTTTTGGCTGCTCAGAACTATGACCTGGAAACATATTTGCCCATGCTCAAAAATTCCTGGGATTTCAAAATTGCTTTCCTCCTTTTGAACTATCTCAGTATTGACTCATGAAAAATCATGAAATGCCAACACCAAATCTGCAGCAGGGAACAGACAGGACAGTTAGAGCTTCTCTCTTGTTTAGAAGGTTGCAACTGATATCCCAAATGTCAAGTGGCTAAGATGAAAGACCTGAGCCAAAGCTTCTCACATCTGATTCTGATCAAACAAATTTGTTTCCTCAGAAAGCCCCCAGCCACCATTGCTTGCTATGCCTGTCATATTGGAGGGAGGAAAATGTTTTTATGTCTGTTTTATGAACAAATTAGCTAAAATGCAAGATAAAAGGTTGAACTTCTCTAGGGTCATGTTTAAGATAATGGTAAGGTGTTTTCTCAGCTAGAAAGATGTTAAATGTGACTTTGTGACCATTTTAGAGACAATTGCTGCTGGTGAGCACTTCAACAGTGACCTCCATCTGACCTGCCATCAAGCACAGTTTCACCAGGTCTCCATGAGTGCAGAAGCTCTGCTCCAGGCCATTTTAGCAAGCCCAGATCAGGGAATTTATGTTGTAAGATGACCAATGAAACTGTGCCATCAATGAAGGGCTGCACCCTGAGGCTGGGGTTAGACAGCTTGCAGCAATTGCCATTCAAGCCAAAGGGCAGTTCCTCTCCTCTACCTCCAGTGATTTGTGTGCTATGCAGAGGGCAAATGCAGGGAATCCTATGACCTTTATTTTTTCCTCCTTCCCTGTTTTTGGGTTTGTTTTGGTTTTGTTTTAATCCAGGCCAGCTCCCTGGCTCAGTTTGCTATGAAGTTTCTCAAATACCAGCACAAGGCTGGGGCCACCAAGAGCTGTACATGGGGACTCCCTGAATCCAGTGAAAAAGACTCATGTGAAACAGTTTTGGCTGGAGAGCACCTAGCCCAAAAAGGGCATGTTCAAACCTGTAAGAAAAACTTTCTGTGGCCTGTATTTTCAAATGTATTTGAGGCCCTTAGAGATTTGAGATTGATTATTTCTGAATAGCAGAGTAGAATCTACAATAGAACAGGCTCTCACATCATGTTTAGCTTTGGGGAGTTTTTGCTAGCATTCTTTCCCAAAAGCTATTAAATCTAGTAAATAGTAGTACAGTCTATAACCTGTCTCTTATACACATCTAGATGCAGGCTCTCACATCATGTTTAGCTTTGGGGAGTTTTTGCTAGCATTCTTTCCCAAAAGCTATTAAATCTAGTAAATAGTAGTACAGTCTATAACCTGCCCCTCAAATAATAGGGTACTTAATAAAGATTGTCTGAGGTGCTATCTTGCTTGTTATGTGTTTAGACAGCAATTCAGAGACCTACAAGAAATATATTCCAGTCACTGCACCCTATCACAGTTCCCTTTGAAGATACTTTTAAAAGAATTAGTAGGTTTCAATACTATCATGGCTATTTAAGATTGTGTTTAAATGCCTCAAGGTCAGGTCTGACCTTTCTCTCCCACATAGGAATGTAAGAGCTCAGTCACACCCCAGTGAGAGAATGCACATTTTTTCCCCTACTTAAAAATCCATAATGTCATTAAAAATGAATACGTTGTTGTTAGATAAATGTATGATGCTAAGATTAAATCTGTTTGAATTTCCTGCCCTCTGTCAATTATTAATATTGCCCATAACAGAGAGATTAATACCTACACAGTGGGGTATAAACATCCAGAAAACAATATAAGCTTTTCCTTTTGAATGAGAAGTATTTGCTCAGGTTTCACACCTAACAGGAAGCAATTCTGAAATCAGGAGCCTAGTTTTGCACCTGTCAGCACATGAATGAGCAGAATGAGCTGCTGCTCAAATCTGGTCACAGGGAACTGGCAAGGGCACAGTCCATAGTGCATAAACCCGTGTATTTGCATCCACAGAGTCAATATGGGAGGGGAAATGTGTATCTGAGGACAAGAGCTGGAATCAGAAGCTAAACAATTAACATTGCTTTCATGCCCCTCTGTAATTAACACAGATCAAAGAGGACCTGAAACCATCGATTTCACCAGAAACAGGAGGCAGCAGAGTAAGCACCAGCACTAACAACTCCACAGCAGACACAAAAGCACCAGTGCAGCCACAGGCACAGGGCTGAAACACCAACACGAAGCAGCAAGAAAAAAAATTTTGAAATGAAAGAATAGAATTTTAACACTCTGAAGTCTGACAATGTAAGGACAGTGTATGAGAAAAGCTGTTGTTTTACAGAGCCAGTAAATGATGCTACTAATACAACTTGTATTTGTTATTCAAGGATGTGATGAGGGAGAAAAGCAACAAGAAGCACTCTTGTGCTTCTGTTCTTCTATTGTTGTCTTTCTATTGGTAAAGACATTAAATGGAAAAGGTATATATTAATATGTGAGAGAAGAGGGAGAAATGGAAATGTGTCATAGTTCTTTTAATTTTGTGTTTACAAACTGATTTTCCTTGCATGCATCAGTTGCAGTGGTAGCAGCATTTTCTTTCTGTAAAGAGCATTACATTTAAACCCAGCAGTGATGAGTTCTGTGCTTGGCACCACCAGGTGAATGTGTTTTGACTTTCCATCTCTTTGGCTGTGAGAAACCAACAAATACATAGTGCTTTGCAATTAAGAAGCATAAAGCTCAGGTATTACCTGGAAAAAAAAGCAGGAGACATTGTTGGGAACACCAGTAAGATGTGAGAAAGAATAATTCAAACCCATGAAGATGACACACAACAACCACAGCTCTTCAAAGTTGAGAATAAGCACTTGTCCACTGCATTATTCCATTTTTTGTGGAATTCCATTCCACAATTGTGCTTGTTTGGAAAGTGATGCCTGTGTGAGCTACATCAGAATTGATGTTAAGGCTAATAAAAGTGCCACAAGTACAAATCAGCAAATCAGTATAGCCTGTGTGAAATACAGAAGAGGAGGGAACTAGAAAGCAGGAAAAAATTCCAGCAGGAGAAAAAAAACGATGAAACAGAAAGTGTTTTTGCCTGTGTCTTGTGTTCTGTTGATAGCACTGCCTGCTGTCACTTTATCTTTCTGCCCTTTTGATCTGCCAGGTGAAATGCTCATCTGCTCCATTATATTTTTACACAGACTCCACAAAATCATAACATATTGGGTTGGAAAGTATCAAAGATGCAATGACCAGACTTTGTTCTGAGGCAGGATCAAAAATATTTTATAATTTGTGCTAATTCCAGGAAACTTTGGATTGGCAAGTAACTTCTAGAATGAACTTTGATTTCATCCTTTTAAGTATAGTGGGTCCAATATGAGCTTTTACTCAAGTACAAATGATCATAACAGATGTCAATCCTTACTGGGATCATTCCAATTAGAAGATTGTTATGATGGTCTATTATTATGAAGCTGCATTAGCTGCTGTATACTTTGTGCTGATGAAGCAGTGGTTCTTGTTGGTTTATACTGTTTCCTGAAGATCAGCCCTTTGCTGTGCACACCAGGAAACTAATAATGGAGTTCATGTTCGCTGAATAATATGTTGTTTGACACATCCATGGACTTCCACATACAATAAATTAACATCATAGCAGAAAGTGATAAATTGGTCAGATTAATCCTGTGCTTTGCTTGAGCATCTTGCCACAGATAATATTAATAAACAAGATAAGAAATAAAAATATGTTTACAGCCTTTAAAATAATTCCCATTCATTTGGCTTTACAAAGGACTGTGATCAGTTACAAACTGAATCTTTTATATTTAGATGCCAATAGCAGTTTACTTTTGATCAGTCTGCCTACAGATGAATTCAGACCCACTGAGAGGCTTTAGCTGTAAAACTTCTGAAATTTCCATTGAATGCTGCTACTGAATGTTTGCATGTATCTGATCAAAAATTACCATGAATTACCATTTCTGATAAGTGTTTATTAAAAGCTGGAGCATGGCAAATTGCTAAGTGTACTAGCTTAAAGCAGTTCAAGCAGAATATAGCTTCTTGTTATGGTGATACAGTCACAGCTATTCCAGATGAAGAGATCTTCATAATCAGAGAACTTCAGAGAACATCCAGCTGTGTCACATAACCTCTGCACTCCTATCTGCTGCCTGGGCCAAAGACAAATGTGCAGCATCCAGCAAGTGCCTGCCCACACCAATAGCTGTCACTTGAACTATCAAGTGCTCATCCTTTATTTTTCCCCTTAAACTGTGCTTCTCTTTTACTTAGAACAATGCTGCCTGCTTTTATGAAAAGCTTGAAAAAAGCTTCATCAGATAAAGCACAGTGAAGTGTAGCTGGCTCATTCTTGTCTCTTGTGAAGGAGAGCAAAAGAAGCAATTTTAAGGCTGCAGCAAAGAGTCACTTTAACCTGACATAAATCCAGGCTGCTTAGAAGAGATATTCTGGAACTCGCCCCGGCTCTTCTTTCCAGCTGTGTCAAGGTTCTGGCTCTAGAATTCATTGCTGCATGGTGGGGCTCATCTCATCAAGTCAGATAATATTCTTCTTTTTCTTTGCATTTTTGTTGCTGTTGTTTTTGTTGTTTTTCTGTCCAAGTTAACTTCCAGCTGCATGATGTACCTAGGATGCCTAGCAATGCAAGTCTATGAAAGCTTAGGCTGCCCAACAGAGGTGCCAAGAATGAGCCCGCTGAGGCAAAGAAGAAGATGGGCCCCCGACTCTTGGAGGTAGCAGTGAAATCTCTGGGATGAGAGATCCTTTATAATCACAGTTTCATGTTCAAAAGGCAAAATCCTCTCATGAATGCAACATTCTCAGTGATGTAGTTTCCCAATTTTCAAAAAGCAAGCTACTATCTTAAACTAAAACATCTATCTTTAGGTAAACTTGTGTATGACGTGATGACCTATGGTAAGAGAAGACTAAACTCAGTGACACAGGAGTTTCATTTCAGTCTTACAATTTAATTATTGCCATTTAATGCAATGCTAACTAATTACTAATTACTAACTTCAAGATTGGTGTTCAATTCTAATAATGACCATAAGAGCCTCCTGAAAATGAAATATAATTGCAATCCATTAGAGAGGCGTAGGAATTGAACCGAAGCCTGAGCCACTGGTTGTCCCCACTGCTCTATTTTTCACAGCTCCAAAAATAAGCTTTCTCAAAAAATACCACAGGACCTACTCTGTGGGTCCTAAGTATCACCAGTGCAACCACACAACATCATTTAGCTTGGGGATCAGGGATTTAGCAGACTCAGGAATTTAGAGACAAAAGATCCCCACCTGAAGAAACTACAATCTTGGGTCCCCATTATCCAAAGTCATGCCAATGGGTGCACAGAGTCTCTCTGAAGTACTGGGATTTCTATAAAGTTTGGTTTGGACAGAAAATGGAATAAGGAATTCAGGGAAGGCCAGGGAAATAAATGTCCTATAAATCTGTGGGCATTAGCTGGCTTGATCCCAAGTAAGATATAAAGGAAAAAGGAAATAAGAAGTATGGGAAAGAACATATGTGGGAAAACTGCCTAAAGCAAAAAATGAAGAGTTAGGAAGAAAGGGTGTAGGATACAAGGATGAAAAAAAGAAAATGCTTAGGGGTAATAAAAAGAAGTATTTGGGCCAAAATGTTTGTCAAGCACTCTAAGGAGAAGCAAGACTTGACAGTAGTTTGTAAGAGCGTAATGCAGCAATGTGACAGGATGGGTCTGAGAGCAGCAATAAGATCCCAAAGAGGGTGAGCATCTGTCAGAGTCAGTCTCTGTCCAATTTCATGCTCCAGAGAGAGTGGGGAAGCTCAGGCCACCTAATTTTCCACCCAACTACATCAGGCTGACACCCTGAGGCATGAAACTTTCCATGTTGTAGGTATTTATTCCTTGAGCTTGTCACCCCATAATGAACAAGGACCACAGCTAGTCATCTGCTTATTTGAGAGGGCGCTGGGATCCTGACAGCCTGCTAAGCAAGCAGCAAAGCTAGGGAGGAGTGGAAAAGGTGTGGAAAGAAATGTGAGATATCTCACAGTTAATATGGAGTGGAGGCAGTGATGTACTTACAGCCCTACTTTTATTTTCACTTGTTGGCACTAAAAGGAAGGTGAGGAGAATCTTTTAAATGAAACATGACATTCCCTTATTAAAGTCTGATTTAGACTTCAGCAGTCTTTCTGCTTTGTACGCGTTTCAGTGCTCCCACACCATGGGCAGCCAAACAGAAGAGACTTAATAAAATAAATTTCAATGGTAATTTCCTGAACAATGAGGGCTTGTTTTCAAAGCAAACAGTCCTTTTGGTGTTGTTATCAAAGATGACAGGGCTAGCCATGTTGTAAATATGAAAAGGAGAGACACGGTCTCATTTATAGACTTAAAAGTCTTGCTAGGAATCTTTGTTTCCTGAGCAAACAATCTCTTGTGGGGACTGAATGGAAAAAAAATCTCATTATCCAGTTTTGTGGGGGCTGCCATCGCTGGAAACAATTGCCTTACTGCCAGTTTGTCAAAAGCATCATTGTCCAGCAGTGGGCTGCTGTGGCCCCACCAAGGTCCCAGCATCCATTGTTGCAGTTTGATGCAAGCAGCTTCCACTCACATCAAAAGTGGAGCAGAGTCAGCATTCTCTGCCACGTGTTGGGGTGACCGTAGGTAACAAATCTGCTTCATTCCTGGCCTGTGATCCTTGGAGTCACAGGCTTTGCTTGGGTCCAGAGACAGAAGTAAGTAACCCCTTCCAATCATTTACAGTAATCTCTCTTACACACTGTGAAGGACATCCCAAGAAGAGTATTTACATTAAATACATACAGCAGGTGGCCTTACATTTGAAGAAAAACTAGAAAATAACTGAATAATCCTCAGAAACATTATTAATGCTTCCAGACAAGGAAGAGTGGGTTTCTCTATCTCATCAGCCTGCCACTGCAGCCACAGTTTGCCATAATAGGACTCAAAGCTCCTCCTGAGATTGTATCTGCCCTCAAGGATAAATAAAGTCAGAGATGGAACTTTCTGACACAACTCTGTCACTGCGTTATTAATACTGCCAGGCAGTGACCGGAGAATGGGCGACACCAGCAGCATAGCAATTTTAAGGAAACATTTCCTATAATGAAAGTAGCAGCAGTGGTGGCCAACAATTACAGAAATAATGTTGGGAGGCTTTTCCTCACTTTTCTATGGAGCCCACCTTTCTGCAATACACAGTGGGAGACCACTTTGTCATTGCTGAGTTCAATGGAAAGTGCACAGTTGCCACATAATTCACTATTATATGCATTTAGGGCCTGACCCAAAGCCAGCTGACACTAATAGCACAGCTGCTATTAAAACTAGGAAGGACTGTGGTTTGGGCTCTAGCAGAGAAGTGTTCCCAAGCATAAAGCTTTACAGGAGATTATCAACTAATGAACAACAGCACTGGAGGGGATGCTGTTTGGAAGGTAACATTAAGTTTTCAGAATTACTCACTTTAAAAACTGTGGTTCAGGTTTGCAAGTCAGTGTCTACCTAAGGAGAGCTATGAGCATTCATTAATCCTTATAATCCCTTCCAATTCACGTGTGTTTATAAGGATGCTATTCTGGTCTTGCCTCAGAATGATTTTTGGACCAACTCCCTAAACTGCAATGTGGTAAGCACACTGCTTAAAAAAAAAAATCTCTCAGAGGTCATGAGTTTATGCTTAGGTATTTTTAAATGCTGAAGTAAAAAAAGCCTGATGCTTGCCAGACTTGGAACATAGCTCAGGGTTTATAATGGTTACCTGGGGTGTCGATTAAATAACAAGGTTCCATAGCTCCCAAGCCACTTCTCCCACTCTAGCCAGCTCTGCACATGTTCTTCTCTCCGTGGCAATGCCCTGGGGTGCATCAGAATATCATGGTCCTCAGGGAACAAAATAAGGTACCTGAATGCCATGAGCAGGTGCAGAAGTAAACACAAGCTGCAGCTGGGACCAACTTTTCTTTCTGGCTGATGGGCAGGTGAAGATGAGAAGGCAGGACAGTACTGTTGTAGAAGCGACTCTGCCAGTGCCCCTGGCTCCTGCTAAGAAGAGCTTTATCTTTCAAACTAGTGGCACTTGCAGATATGTAATTCTCTTCACAACTGCATGACAAGGTGTATGCTACAAAAGGCAAAAGCTAATTCATCCCAGCATCATCCAAAAGCTGATAAAAGCTCCTTCACTACTGAGCCCCCTTGCTTCTTAGTCGAGGAAGAAGTAAGTCCCTTCATCCAGTGGGATTAGACCACAATGCCTTCCAACAACGCTGCTGGAACAATCAAGCCCTTTTCAGAGCAGTGCTTTGAGAATCAGGAAAGTAAAGAATTCAGTATGTTGAGATATGGTAGCTTTTGTACTGGCACCCTGATAAGAAAATGATTTAATACAGATATGCAGTTGCATCCTTTGAATTCCTATACACTCTTCTGGCAGCTCATGTCACACAGAAGGCCAGCTCAAAGCCCAAATGCAATAAAGACATTGAATGGTTCTTACCTGATGTCTATCTGGGTCTTGTCCATGCGTTTGGAATTTTTTGTGCTGGCTTGCATGCTGAATTACTTGCAGTGAGGAACCCTTTCTGAATGCCCAAAATATCAACATTTAGCATGGCTGCTATTGAAAGAAACCAAAGATCTCCCAGAAGATATTTTACTAATGCATACATCATCAGTGCATAGAAGGGTCATGAAAAGGGTTTCCTTTTGTGACCTTTTTCACAAAACCCTCCGGGCAAAGCAGTTTGCAAAGGGTTGTGCAGGGGACTTTGCAGGGAAGTTTGCAAAGACACCGATGACAGAGCTGCAGACATATGATCTGCTGCAACCTCTCCTGCAGGTTCAGGTGTCCAGCAGCCCCACAAGCTGTGTCCCCACTGAATTGCTGCACCCTCTTTTTTTTTTAGAGACCAGTCTGTTTTGCTTTCCTGGAGACACAGGGGAAGGATCTATATGCCCTGCACTGAATGATTTAATGTAATCTGGGAACAAAGCAGCTATTAATCACTTCTATTGATATACAGTAGCTTTATTAATAGAAAAACTGCCAGCAGTGTCAATTACTCATACACGTAAGCATGCATATTCTATACAAAGAATGGAAAACAGACTTCCACCTTCTACTGGAATTGTAATTGGTACAATAACTTCTGAAATGTGGGATCAGGTTTTAATAATGTTAAAATACTGTTTTGTATCACTCGCATGCCCTAATTTATCTCTGCCAAACAGCAAGGCAGCCCCAGGGCCATCTGAATGCTGTGATTAACTAGCTTGCTGACTATCTGTGTATTAACATCAGATCCATGATCGCTTCCCAGTGCCATGCTACATACAGAAGAGGATAAAAAATGAGTTGATCATAGGTTATTAAGGGCAGCTGGCATATCTGATGGCAAGAGCAGGCTCTTTCCCCACATCTCCCTTGCACAGAAATTGGAGCATGTGGTGTGATTCAGCAGTTTAAACTCTTTTCCTCCTCCAGCTGTGAGTGGTTACCATGCTCCAGGGCTCTTCCCCAGATTCCTGCACTACCTAGCAGGGTAAGGGGGCTGGAGAGGGCAGCAGGGGTGCATGTGGGTCCCAGTGAGCAGCTGTCCTGCCTCAGAAAGCCCTCTGTATGCTGGGTGCTTTCTCCTCCTTTGCCATGCTGAGTGCTGCCAAGGAATGCTGGAGGGATGGCAAGAGAACAGGTTCCACTGGTGCCAGTGACATCACACCATATGGCAGCTTATGTCAGATGGCTGGATTTGGTGATCCAGGTGTCCCTTGCCCTTCACATAATGGTATTTAGGTATGGAAGATGTTCAAGAGCAAAGACATCTCCATGTATGCTGAATGCTGTCACTGACTGAGAAGCCTGTCTCACTTGACAAACATTTAATTTGAAAACACATAAATAAACCTAAGATGCTCCACAATGCAGAGGTTTCTGATGAAGCAATTACAAGTTTTTCTTTGTTCATCGTAGGTATTTTTCCATTAAAGTCAAACCAAGTTTTCCCTCTGTTAACTTACATGCCCCAAAAGCCCAAATTCTGTGGAGGCTTAATTACAGTTTCACACTGCCAACCCTCTTTGGTGCATCTACTTGTAAGTGGAGCTTAACATATGTTATCAGCAAACTTAAGGCCCTGCAGCAACAACTACAACAACAACTAGGCCCCTGCACAGCTATCCTGCACATCTAGGAGCCTCCAGGAAAGGAACACAAAACATTTTCAGCCAGCTTTCATACCATCCAAATGATGCAATTTATTTACAAGCCACCTTGCATTCCTGTGCTCCTGCCACAGGTACCAGGCTGCAGACACAGGGGTAGCAGCCCAGCAACAACGTGCTTGCTGCAAGGACCCCTCACCAGCACGAGGGCACGCATCCCTTGGCTATACATCTGCCATGTTATGAGCCATGTGACTCATAAATATTTCTCACCTTTGGATAAAACAAAGGAGAAAGCTACAGCATGTTGAGACAGAGTTTTTCTACAGTCAACCCTGCCTTCTCAGCACAGAAAGGCAGCTCAGCTGCTCTTTCACAGCCTGAAGCATCCATAACACCTCTACACCCACCAGGACCAGAGAGCTCATCAAAGCTGACACATTAGGGTCCTCTTGGCAAAGTCATCTTACCTCCTTAAAACTTAGTAAACCAAGCCACAAAATGAGCTGAAAGAAGGTCCTTTATAAATACATATATGATTTTGAAATTAATCCAAGCAAGCTTTCTTGTGTAACTTCATTTTTTTTTCACACAAGACACAGAAAAACATATCTGTGTGGAAAAATCCCTAGACTAAACAGAGGACACCTTTTTGAGCTATCCACACCTTAGAAGAGACTTGGAAAATCAGTTTGGTGCTAGATCACACTTCATTTTTGTTATCAAGTCAAAGACAAGAAAAATTTGATGGTTATCATAGAATGTTAAGTATTTGGACTTTAAAGATCATCTGATCCTGAGCCCTACCATCCTGAGCAGGGACACCTCTCATTACATCAGGTTGCACAGATAATCAATTTAAAAGTTCCTTTAGAGCAGGTGAAGGTGGATCCTGATCAGCTGGAGCACTAATCTTATCCCAACTGACCATACTGACATCCTAATATGATTTTTGACTAACATTGTTTACATGAATACAGCATCCATTATGGAGATACGAAAGCAGTATGACTCAAGGGAAGGGAGTAATTCTGAAGTCTCAACATGCAGTAAGAAGTAGGATTCTTCTCCCCTCTAGAAAGTTAATTTCAGATATACTACAGTGAGGTTAACAGGATTAGTTTTTCAGTTGCCACTGACTTTGCAAGCATAACACCAGATGAAGACTGGAAAGAGAGGGGAGGGGGGAAACTATTCAAAATGCTGGTTAATTGCAAAGTATCTGTATTGCTTAAGATGTGACTTGCTGAGAAAAATGTATCAAAGCAGAGGAGATACCTCAAAATAGCAAAATTTAGCTGAATAAATCTCAAGGGATGACAGAGGATCCATTGCTTAGAACTCATATAGAGGGATTTCTTGTCCTGCTCATATCTTGCATTAAGCAGCCTTTTCTTTCTTTCTTTCTTTTTTTTTTTTTTTTTTCCAAGACCAGCCAGAAACTACTCACACAGATCAGGAGTTGGGATTCAAAGCTAACTGTTGGTGCAGATATAATACCCATTAAAATCAGTTTGGATGGGAGGTGGCTGCTTGCCTGCCCTTGGAGGTGGACTACATTATCCATGTAAATACTATTCTGGAGGCAGATGAACTTCCAAGAGATCAGAAGCAGTTGCTTTAAGATATGAATATGTCATGTAGTTTCATATTCTGATGCGAGGGCTGATCCCCTCCTTTGAATTCCCTGCCCTAGGCTAGGGTGAGGTACCAGTCTCATGCAAACCTGCTCCAGAGACCAAGGCAAAGAGAAGGTGAGACATTTTCCCTAGGGAATTGCCTATACCAAAGAAGCTCACAGATAAATGCTAACTAGGAAATTTCCAACAGCCTGAGTAACACTTCCAATTGCCTGAATCAGCTCAATTTCTCCACGCAAAGTTACAGTTCCACCTACTCATTAGCAATCAGCAGAAATCAATACCCTGCATTGGCAGCTGACATCCTCCATCCAAAGGATGAACTGGCATCACTGTGGTGGCTCAGTGGTATGAGGTGAGTGCAAAAAAGAAGCTGAAGGCTGAAGAAAAAATTGTTCATCTACAATTGATGCCAAAAAGCCTCTTTTAAAATAAAGACAAGGGCAGCTCTGAGCTCAGGCTTGCTGCAGAAGGGCATGGGCTGTCACTCCCCCACCTACTTACCCCCCCATGTCTGGGTAAGAATCTATCTGAAAGCCATCTTGTCCTCAGGAGGAAACAATACAGAAAAATGCAGCAGTGGAGAGCAATTTCTGGCACGGTGGTTTATCACTGGAGCTGGTTTTCACCCCAACAGCTTCAATCTGTTCCTGCGGGGCAGTAAACCCCATGTCCCCTCGTATCTGGGGGACTATCTGTACATCATTCTGGTGGCTTCTGCATATTCTGTAACCATGTGGAGGTCCTTCTTCTCCTAAACTTCTCTACCAGAGAACACCTGGGGAGGACAGTTTGTCACCATCACTTTAGGCTTCCAGTAATCAGAGCCCAAATGACAATTCAGAGAAAGAGCATTCAAATCTACTCCCAGAGACACAAAATGAGCCACCTGGCGCAATTAATAAAAAATGATGGAACAAGCCTAGGCCATTTGGTTCATCAGAGTTCACTTAGCTTTTCTATTTAACGCTCTATTTCCTCCAAGAAGGCAGCTTACGATTACCGAGTAACGCCAGTGTGTTTCTACCTTGATGCCTTTAGCTTGGAATGCCAACTGAAAATATGTTTTATTCTGTTTTTATGTGCATAGAGACCTAGTTTTGTGGTAAAGACACGCAGTACACACCATCTCTCCTTCCATTCCCTACCTGCTGGAGGCTACTACCACTTTAGGTCATACAGATTCTTACTTTTACCACCCTCGCCATCCTCTAGCCCAACACTACATCCCAGCCCAGAAGTCCTCTGGCACTGGTCTAAAGAAGAAGAATGTGCAGGTGTGTTCCAAACTCATCCTCCCCATTACTGCTGAAACTTGGCATGCAGTGTCCCACCCACTTGGAAGGAATGTCCTGGAGTTACTTCTGAACTTAAATGCCATGATCTGGAAATAAGAAGGAGAAGAAATAAGTTTTTAGTTTTCCATTTAAAATTAATTTCCCCAGTTTTCCATCCAACATCCCTCAGTCAAATCCCAAAGAACTTCTTGACCTGCAACTGCCTATTCATATCAAGGAGTGCATGCAGCATCCCCAAACCTCCCAGTGCGTACCAGGGAAATCTGCCTGCTCCAGATCTGCCTTATTTCCTCCTCCCAGTCCCCTGCAGCAGCTGACAGCTTTTAACAAGGAGCTCTTTGTTCGATCAAGTGCTACACTGGATATTACCAGAACTTTTAAAACGGATGTTTTAAAATTCTCCACTGCCTTTGTAATGGGATTTCTCCCAAGGCCTCACAGGGTCCTCTCCCTTTGCCATAATGGACACAAGCTTCTGCAGCTCTCCTCAGAAAAAAGGACTAAATTCAGTTTTCTTCGAAGACTGGCTACAACAGCTGAAAATGAGGAAATCTGAGGAAATCTGAGCAGGTGTCACATCCTGCTTATCCGCTCCCTGACCATAGCCCATATGATGAAAACAATGCTCCTGCACTGAAAAGTAGCCAGATATCTTAGCAGTGTCTCAGGTTTTGATGTATTTCCTGGAAACTGATTTCTCAAATGTTCAGTTCTTTTGGTAAACCAGGCAACTGCTGCTCCAAAGGCTTTGCTTTGTGAGCTGTTCTCATTAGCTTCATATGTTTCATGTTTTTACCCACCATTTTTTTTCATATTTTCACATAAAATTCCATTTGCTGTTCAGTGACCCAGTTTCACAGCACATCTGACATCCCTTTGATTTTTATTTTTTCTGCCTGCTCTTCACTTACAGGTAAGAGCAAACGTTAAGAAGTCTGCATCTGGCTTCTTTGTGCAGGTCATTTAGACAGATTAGAAACACTGAAGGAAGCACTAACTCCGCTTCTGGCTTCAATCAATACTTCCTCCGAGTTTGACACAAGTCCTCTCTATTTTTTAGCAATCCTTTGCTATGTGATACACTGACTGCCTGATCTCTTCAGGCTGAATAGCAACCTGGCAAGTGGCACTTCAGTAGGTTGCTGCAGAACCCAAATAACTTGTCCTGCCAAGTCCTATCATTACCCAGCCTTCTTTTTCATATACGTGTATACGTGCTTGTTATGGCAGAGGCACTAGAAGGGAGAATAAAGTTAACAGAAGGGAGAGGACATGTCAGCCTTAACCGTGCTTTCCCTGATGGTAACAATTGAACTGCTTCCAGCAAAAATATTTAGTTATGTTCATTGTGTTCAGGCTTCAGTATCTTGCTGTCTGAATGCATTTGCTAAGTAAGCCCTGTAAGTGGATGCATGTGCGTATTTATTCATTTCAGCTGAAATTTTCAGGTGTCTCACGCATTACTGATGACTCTGGGGATGCAAAAGCCACTTCCTTCATTTCCTTTCCACTGCCTGGGGAGAGGTAGGAGTCTTGGAGGCAGCAGTGGTGGCATATGACCGAGCGATTCCCCTCTAATCAGCCTTGCAGCAGAGGGAGATCATCCATTTGTTCAGCCACCTGAGGGCAAAGCTGCAGCTGGCTGGAAGTGGTTGACAGTGGAAACAGAAGGTGCCTTGGTCACGATGGGTCAGGTAAACAGTCTGCTTCCCTTGGTGTGTAAATCCCAGCCTGGTGGCTGCAGTTTGGCCACCCATGGGCCTGCCCCAGTCAGAGGGGCTGTGCACCACAGCTGCCCCACATGGCTTTGCACCACGGCCAGCCCGAACCCCCTCACCTCCAGCTCCACACACTGGCACATGCAGCGTGCACAGAGATGGTCCAGGAGACAGCCGTCTTGAGGGTCTCTCCTCTTCCTTCTCTAGGAGCAAAGTCCCCCAGCTCCATATGTTTCCAAGCTCCACACAAGTTGTCTGTCTCTTCAGGTCCCTTTTGATTCCCTGGGTGAGTTTCTGGAGTGACTTCTCCTGTGCTTTGCAGATCAGCATTCGCCAGGACGTGGATGGGGATCCTATAACTCACTGGGTTAATGCCACACTGTAGCAAAAGACAGCTCTGCCTTTCCGAGCATTTCCTCCAGAGCATTCCTCTCCTTGCTTTCAAGATCTCTTATCTCCTAAAAACCCTCAGGCTTTTTTCTTTCATGGCTCTATACTCTTTTAATGTAAGCATGAATCAAATTCTGTTCTTTGTCATTCTCATCTCTAGACCCAGAGTTGCAGAGGAGATTTACGAAGTTACGCTGGATTTACATCAGGATAATGAGAGAAAAAATTGGCCCTTTGTCTTTATATTTTAACTGCTTCCCATCATATTTTTTATTTGTGGCAGTGTTATTGTTAGATTTACTTTGATGTTGCTGTTTGAAATTCATTAATCTACAGCATGCTTTAGGAAAGCTCTTTGTATTTGCTCTCTACTTGGAATATGAAATTACTTCGCTTTAGAAAGTATGTTATAATATTCTAAATTTATGACATTACTATTATCTGAGGAATCTCCAGCAATTCATGCATATTCCCCCTTTGTTTCAGGCCCTTCAAAGCTAGTACAGCTAATTCTACATTTTCTTCTTTTGGCATCAGTTGTACATTATACTGAATGCTATTAAATTACAGATCCCCACTCCTTTTCCTGGAAACTTGCTGGCTGGCAGGGTAAGATTAGATCTGGGTTTTTTTTAACAGCTTAGCTTTAAGATGGAGATACTATATGAAGCTCCAGTGTGATGCTGTCCTTAAAAGCATTTAAAAAATTACATTAAATAAAATGATGTCACTTCTAATCAGAATTTTTATCCCTTTCTTTCCTGATTAGTGCACCCTTTAGCAGATTTACTAAATATCTCTGCTAGCTCCAACAACTTCACCTCATGGCATCTTGAGTCAGCATTTCTGGCAGAAAGCACAGCCATCGAGTGAAATTCATAATGTAAATTAGCATTCATCACTGAAACCAAGGAGGTCATTAGCAAATATTTCCAAATGACCTGTGGCAAACCCACTTCCTCACCAGGGCTGCTTTAGGAAAAATCTTAATTATTCCCAGAGAGAAGGGGGAAAGGCCTCCTGATGTTCAGCTGGACAATTTGGCAGGGCGGGTGGCAGCAGCTGTGCTGGGCTGTGCCAGGGGTGTCCATGCCAGCATGTCCCACAGAGGGCTATCCATGCTTCTCTCCCTGCCCAGTGGTCCCTGTGACAGTAAATAACACAGTCCTGGTGGCAGGGAGCAGCCACTCTCCATGGAGGACATCTCTTACCCTTGCATCCTTCAGGGGAGTACATCCTGACACCTTCCATTTATTCCCCATCAGGAAAAGCCCAGACAACCTTATGTGTCTGCTGATCTTTTTGAAATTAGGTAATCCAATATGTTTAATATAATGTATACTGTAGTAACTCAGCTATACATATGTGACCTAGTGCATTTGTGACCTGGGGTTGTTTAGCCTGGAGAAAAGGAGACTCAGGGGTGACCTTATCACTCTCTACAACTCCCTGAAAGGTGGCTGTAGTTAGGTGGGGGTCAGTCTCTTTCTCCAGGCAACAACTGACAGAATCAGAGGACACAGTCTCAAGCTGTGCCAAGGGATTTAGGTCGGATATTAGGAAAAAGCTTTTTACAGAAAGGGTGATAAAGTACTGGAATGGTCTGCCTGGGGAGGTGGTGGAGTCACCATACCTGGATGTGTTTAAAAAAATACTGGATGTGGTACTCAGTGCCAATGTTTTAGTTGAGGTGCTAGGGCTGGGTTTGACTCGATGATCATGGAGGTTTCTTCCAACCTAGTCAATCTGTGATTCTGTGATTTGTCAATTATTGGATTTTTGAGAATCTTCTCACTAATTTTACACATGCATGACTGCATTTACCCATGTCAAAGCTTTTATTTGTAACCTAACTGATAAAACAAATAAAAACCTATCTACAAATTTGCAGCCTACAAATTCATTCTCTTAGAGGTCCCTATGTAAAGTCCATGCAGTTGCTTTCATAGCTTTATTTCCTTTCGAAGCAAAAAGTATTATTTTTTTATATATATATGTAATTCTAAACAAATATATATATTTTTTTTTAATACCTTCTGAAATATTTAATTATTTTTAATTATTAATTATTTATAATAGATATGAATATATATTATATTCAGCAGTGAGCTCATTAGCTATTATTTGCTTTGCTGGGAAATGCCAGGCGCAGAGCAGATTGCTATCCCTGGCCAAGTCAGGGTGGGAAGACCATTCAGCCCAGGACTCCATGAGATGGGCCAAAGAAGAATGCTGGCATCTAGGATGACTCCAGACATACTGAGATATTTGTGCAGAAAACATAGCTTTATCCTGTAACAAACGTTTGTAGCTCAGGGATTTTTCAAGTCAGGGAGAGTGTCCACATAAGGGTTTACAGTCACTTTCTGCAGCATGTCCTTTCCCCCACCCCTTGCCCAGGTGCTGTGGCCTCGGGGCACTCCCACGCTAGTGGCAGCTGCCAAGATAAGAAGGTGCCAGGTAAGGTCACACCTTGTGTGCCAGAGCAGGTGAGAGAGAAGATAAATGGGACAGACTTATTCTCCTGGGACAGACTAAGGTACATCAGGCCTCCCTGTACCATGTCTGTGTCCCATTGAGCTGCTGACAACTTGGCCCTGCAGCGGTGTCCAGTGCTGAAGGAGATTCTCATGAGCTGATGTAAAATAAAAAATACTCTCTGTTTGCTGCTGGCTGTTTCTCCATGGTGCCTTCACTTAAGGGCTGGGCTAGAAGCAGTGGGTTCCCAAAGGCAGTGATCATGACAGCAAGGATGAATGGATGTACACACGGATGGATGGATGGATGGACGGACGGATGGATGGACAGATGGGTGGGCTGCTTGCTCATGTCAGCATGGGAGCTGCTCTTACCAGGGCTTCCCATTTGCTGGTGATGTAGATTTAACTGGAGGCTTCACCCACAGCCATTGTTTGAAGCCTATGCCAGCCATGGAGGTGGAAGTCATGCAGGGGACAGGCAGTAATTAAAGCTGAATTTTGAAGCAGAGGGATTTCTCCTCCTCTTTCTCTCACCCTTTCCTCAAGCCTAAGCCCTGGTACAATATTCCCAGAGCAGAGATTCCTTTCCCTGGGTTTATCAAACAAAATACAAAGGTGGCAGGACAGGACTGGTGGTGTTGCTGAGCTGCCAGGTGATATGGGATGGCTTCCATCCCGTGGATTCCAGCATGTGCTGTCCCTCTGTGCCCCTCCATGAGTAGGACCCCAGGCCGTGCACAGCACAGACTCAAAGCCTTTCTCCCATCCAAGAGACATCAGAAGGACTTGGCACCCAGCTACCCATAGGGCACATGAGAGGCTGCACACCCTCATGCACTACCTTCTACCTTACAGTCAGGACACACAAACCAAAACATTCTCAGAGTCCTAATTAAATGCATAAATTGTACCAAAGAACACAAAATGCGTCTGTGGCTTCGAAGGACTATGACAATTTCAAGCAGATGGCAAGATAGGAATTAGCACTTCTTGCAGCACCCAGCCAGGACAGATGCAATACATAATGAGGGTCAGGCAGCAGCACACGGCACAATTCCCTTTGCTCTCCAAGCAAACACAGAAACACTAAGTCACTGTGTCACTACAGATTTTGTTGCTGGAAACACGACGAGTGTCAATTGTCAAGGTAAATTAGTAATGCTGCATAAGCGGGAGCTGGAGGTAGAAAGGGGGCTGTGAAAGAGGCAGCTCTAGAGACAAAACACTTCTTAAAGCAGTTTCTCTAAACTCTTCCTTCTCCTGTATGCATATTGCTATTTGTGAGAGGTGCACAAAGTCAGTAACTCCCTCTGAAATGGCTGTTTGCTTTAAATTCCTGATGGGAAATATATTAAGTTAATTAAAATGGTTACAAGGGTAGTGATTCATTAGGCATCTGACTGCAGAAGAATAATGCACCTACCTGGCTACCTGTCTTGTTGGTCCATTTCTTTGTGAACTGCTTTATTTTAACTCATGAAACAGTAAAACATCAGAGCAAAGCGATGGAAAGTTACTGTGTGCTTAACTGTGCAAGAATTATATTCAGGAAGGAAAAAAATATAGGCTTAATTTGTCAGCAGGTATAAAAATAGATCTTGAGGCATTATCTGAACTTAGGAAAAATTTTTAATTGGCTGCCTGGGGCCCTCCAGTATTTTCATTTTTCTAAATGAATTATGGTATATTCATTATACAATAGGTGACTACAACTGTGGAAGTGTTTCTGTGCATTCATTCGGTGGCCCATTCACAATCTGAAAAACAAAGCCAACCAGGTGTAATGAGAAATCCCTGTTTAGGTGGTTGAGCTCCTTCTTCTTTGTTCTGCTTTTCTGCTGCCGGTATTTGAAACCCAAATTTGCATGAGTGAAAAATTTTCCTTGGAAAAGCTAATTCACACTTTGGGGTTCCACTGCCTTGCCAAGTAATTCAAGCTGCTTAAATGGATTTGCAAGGTAGATGCTCAAATGCAGATTTAAATGCGAATCCACTTCCCAGAAAATCATGTAATTTATAAAGGAGAAATCTTCAGACCTTGAGGTAGCCAAAGTGACTTGGCTTTCAAAGGAGATTACCTACAAAAGGCTCCAGCTACCATTCTGCTGGAGACTGGATGTGCGACTCTTAAAGCCCCAGAACAAAAGATCAAAGACTGCCTCAGTCAAGCAAAATATTCCAGTGCTGGGTACGTAACTTCTGCTCTGCAAAAAGCATTTTCCCAAATGCCATATCACAATTTAGCTCTACGGACAGTTGCAAACACAGGCTGGCAAAGTGTGAGAAAACATGTCCCATTACTTGTGAGAATGAATTGTTTACCTGAGCAGATTCAGTGTCTTTGAAAACTGGGGTACAGGGGCCATATTGCTTATCAGACTACAAACATAACCTTAACACAAATCAGTGCTAGCTAACGGCAGCCCTTTTACGGCATTTCAGCTATCCAACCACCACACAGCCCTAAAGGGGCAGCTCTGCAGACCTGCTTCCCAACTGTGCACCTAAAAACTGCATCTCCATCTTCTCACCAAGCCCCACACCACTGCGTAGGTGGTCATATCTCTGGAGACAGGGAGAAGGTGAGGAGGGGCAAGGTCAGGAAATGCATGGCCACTGACGGGGACAACCTCACCCCTGAGAGGGGCAACAAGTACTCAAAGTCCCTCTACCTGCAAAGGCTGTCATAGGGGCTTCATACTTTCCTGAATCACCCCACAAGCATAAAGACATCAGGGACCAGATTTTCATCATGCCGTCTGTGGTGAATTTTTGCTGTGTAAAATGAATGCAGGAAGGCTTAAAATGTGAGTGAGGTTTTAAATAGCCCACAAGGCATGAGGGAGACTGCAACATCTGGCTGCTCATCTTCTTCCTTCTCAATCAAGTGCCAGATATAATTATGAGGACAGGCAATAAGCAGACAGGAATAATAAGAGAGAAAAGCAAATCTCTTCAAACCTGAACAGGAAAACACAGCACCTTCATCCTCCAGAGGTTCAGGCAGTCCAGTTATAGAGTCACATCTAAGAGGCTTTGAATCTGTGTCACATGTGCTATCAGCCTAGCACAGAGCATCAGCACCCAATTATCTTTTAATTTATTATTAATTATTTTCCCAGCAATCAGTACCAAATCATAGTAGAAGAGAACTGAAGAATTTCTGCAAAAGAACATTAACTGGAGAGCTAAATTATAAACCCTGCAATGTTGACACAATCTTCTTGCAACTCCCAACAAGCATATTTTGCATTCCAGCTGACTCAAGGCATGTCCTGGGTAGTGGATAAGAGCACTCAGCATGCCACAGAGAAGCCTGACTTTGAAACAGCAAGCTCTGGAATACTCACTGGAGAGCTAACACATGTCTCCAGAAGAAGGAGCACAGTGGGGCCTTTCTGCACTGCCCTGCTTTCTGCCTCTTCCACTAGTGCTCACAGCAGGGGTGGAGGGAAGAAAGAAGAGGAATAAGAAATTAGTGCAATAAACGGCAGCCAGCCCTGCAGCATCAAGATTCTGTACAACCATCACATTTAACCACAAAGTCATGAGATGTGGCTCAAAGAAAATCCCTTTGGCCCACTATACCTGCTGGCTTTTGGTATGGTTCGTCCCATGAAGACAAAAGAGAGCAAGAATACTTCAAAGCAGCATGGCTTATTGTCGGGTGTACAGGAATGGGTTAAATCATAGCACAAGATAGTGCAGTAGTTGCACATTTTATAATGATTTTTCAGGGTTTTTTTCTGCTGTCATCTGCAGTGCCTTCCCTAGGGAAATCATTTCCTCACCTCTGTGATGGTGGCATGAAGGAAGACTGACCCCTGCCTAGGAAGCCACATTTATTTATGTAAAGTGATTGCACCCATAAAATAAAAGCCATTTTTTACCAGAATTCCTGCATGTCTCACTTTTATTCCTTCTTAGTGCTCTATTTTTCTCTGTCACTGTCTTAGTAAATTACACTGTATTTTACCTTTCATTTAATTGGACACTTTTATATAAATCTAATTCTCTAATTTTCAAGCTTTATTTTCTGTATCTCTGTGGTTGGCAAAATTTTATCTTCATAATAGGTAACCTTTAGCCATTACAGGCCAAATATCCCTTTCCAGTCACTGCTACGCAAACCCAAAATAATCCACCAATAAGCAAAGCACAGTGCCTAGACTGGGCAAGTCTGAAAATGCTTTGATGTGAAACAGTTTTCTTAGACACAGATTGATTCTAAAGTGAGTCTACACCAATAAGCTTAAGCAAGAGATGTACTTTTATATGTGCAATACATCCCACCAGTAGAGAGACTCTGTGGAGAGCTACCACAGAGCAGTGAGAGCATGGTAAATTTGTGCATGAGCCTTATGTTACCTGGGCAGACAAAAGCTTTTATTATAACCCCCATTCCACCAGTAAGTCTTGCCTACAAATATTAGTCATGCAGCACAGAAGAATCAATTTTTATGATGATGACAAACTAAAGCACAAAATTGAGCACTTACATGCAGGTTGCCTTTTGGGCCTTTTGATGATTCACAAATTAGTCCCTGACCCTCCTGGATCTAACTCTAAATATTTCACTTCAAATGTTTCTACTCTTTCAAGTACGCCTTAACATAGCTAGAATTTGATCTGCCTATGACTAGGAAATGATTTGACACAGCCTCTGAGTACAGAAAAATAGATATTTTCTAGAGCAGACTCTTTCAGTTTCTGTATTCAGAGAAGAAGGATTGGTTTTATTTAGTTTCACATTGTAAGACCAGATTTCTTCGCTTCGACTGAGTAGTCCTTTATTTTTCTGAGAAGCTCTGTTAAAAACAAGGTTATCTTTATTCTGTCTTAAGCAGAAGTAGACTACATAAACTGAAATATTTTGGTTTAACATACAGCTGTTCCTTCTAACAGCATAATCTGATTTTTCCCATTGTGCTAAGCCATTTCACTTAGGCTGTTTATGTTGTACTGGAGCTCAAGGCATATCATCTAAAGTTTTATGCTCTTTGTATAGACATGATCTGTCACCCTGGCTTAATTTTAGGATGTTCTGAGTAGATCTTTGGCAGGTACAAGGCCTCTTTGGAAACAGTAACAGCTTGTCTGAGCCTCACAGTTTGGCAAGAAATAGACACATACAGGACATTTGTGTGTCTTTTAGTGGGATGAGATCTCACTTCTTTCCTCCACAATGCTAAGCAAGCGCAAAGATATTTTTAATGTACATTTGTGAGAAAAAGATTACATGGGAATATTTTGTTTGGATTTCTTTGCTGAAATCTTTGTTTTCAGTGACAGGCATTTAGGATGTAACTGAAAGCTTCTTCCTGCTCATTCTGGTTAGATATGATAAATTTCAACCTTTGGCTCATGAGTTTATTCCCTAATCAGGGCTGCAGCACATGTCAAAGCTGTTCACTTTGAATGAAAGGCTTTTCTAGATTGAAAACTCAATTTACTCCTGCTAGTGACATTAAGATAAGCAGTCCCTCAAGGGGTGCCAGTCCTTACCTGATACAGTGTGTTATTTGCAGGCTCTGGCAGACATTAAGTGGAGTTTCACGTACACACACTTGGGACATGTGTACCCTACTGAACAGGACCGTTCATTTGCACATCAAATGAAGCTTTCCAGTAGCTCAGTTGAGCCCTGTTCACTTGCTGAATATCATCCCTGTTACAAGAGGCAATGATAATGGCACGCCTATATATCCGAAAGACAAAGGATTACTGCTCTGCAGGAGGTGGCTATCAATCCCTTGCCTATAGTCTTGTATAATGAATTTCCTGTAACAAAGTAATACCTTTATAAACCCTTCTTTGAAAAAATGAGTTCTCCCCTAGGAAAGCTTCATCAGATATCCTTCATAGCCCCCATCACAATGCTGACATCAATTACTGATGTTAGCAGAACTGAGGAAGGGTATGTGCAAACCCAGAACATGTGTCCATACACATGCTGGTGTATGCTTTGCTGGTGTATGTCCCCTACCATTCCCTTTCTCTCCTGCTTTTTAACCTGATCCAGTCTCTCCTTCACCTTCATTCTACAAAGAGGCATACTGCTAAGTCAGGACAAGTCTGCTTTGTGCAGACTTTTTCTGGAACCAAATGTAGGTGAGTCCATATGAGGACAAGATTCCTAATCATGTGAAGGAATTAAGAATATTAATACAAGTATACTAAATTTAACATTGAAAATGAAATCATTCAACCACATTAAACATATAAGTAGGAGCTGCCCTTGAGCTTGGAAATGGCCTTCTTTCCACCTTAAGGAGAATTAGCTGTGAAAGCTATCTACCACCAACACAGCAAGAGAACCAAGAGTCCAGGGAACACTACACTTGCAAAGCTTTTAAAAGATTAATCAGGGAAATTGTTTAGTCAGAAACAGATTTTTTTTTCTGAGTCTTAAAATCAGAAAAAAAAATCCACTGGGGAGCTGGACTAATGAAACCTACAGAGTGTTGCTTCAATTCACCTCCTAAATATATTACCAGAAACATCAGACAATGTAATAGAAAAGAACAATATTTTCCTGGGGATTTTTCAATCTCCCTGCACTGAGATTTATGTCAGTCTCATGGCATGATGCAAAATGGTTTGAATTGCCTTCAAAAAGAGTATTTCCATTTCTTAAAATAGCTTCCCAATTTTAGAATCATTTTTGCAGAATCATATTAGACAGCCTAAGAGTGTTAACTTCATCCCTATTGAAGATTATAAACATCGCCATAAGGAGCCAAGGTCAAATGCTGTGTGAAAAACTGAGCTTGGCTTTCCATAAATATAGTGAGTATTCCTGACAGTGGTGGGGGTCAGTGTCCTTTTCGATGGAAGAACTGATTGCTCTAGGACTAGGTAATTTGCAGTCACTTGGCCATGGGAAGTCTTAGGCTCCCTCTCTAGATGATTTGTCACCTGGAACTCAGGATGTGCACTATAGATCATGAAAGTCCTCACTACAAGAATTTCTGAGTAATAGAAGAAACACAGCAGGTTTCCTAGGTAATTAGGAGAAGACATAAGTAGTAAAGGACTGAACCACAGTATAAGCAAGAGAGAAAATTAAATACTTGTTCAAAGTGGGCAAGGACTTCACTAGATCAATGTCAAGATTATTATATATGCTAGATCAAGCTTCATGACAACTGTGATGAGGATCAGTAACAATCATACCTCAGAGAATTTCACTGCTTCTTTTCTGGTTTTAGTTCAAGTCAGATGCCACAATTCATGGCTTAGAGTAACAGAATGCAGTATCTCCTTGCTAAAGGAGAAGATTGTGCATCCATCCATCCATAGCACAATCCTGAAGCTGGGAAAGTACATACAGGATCTAGGTTTTCCACTAAATATCCCAGTACAGTTAACAAACTGTCTCTTCAGATTTTTCCCAAAATCAGATGATATCACAGTCTTTTCCATAATCTGTCAAAGCTTATGAGAAGGGATGCCATTTTCATGACTCCCAGCTATTGGAAAAGGATGCTGAGGTACAGAGCTGTGAAAATATTTAATTACAAGCATCCAATAGCTGATCGGGAAAGAAAGAAATCCTGATTTCCAGGCTATACTCTCTCCAGCTCTTGGGCTTGTATCCCATGCAACTTGCAAAGGCAAGGCAAGGAAGTCTAGGTTTTTAAAGCTATCAGGTGAGTCTGTGTTCTTCTCCTTCTCTGAGCTCACATTTTGGACCTTCAGCAAGGTCCAAAAGATGCCCAAAGTGCTACTAAATGGGTTAGCCTATGTGATGGAAGTCAGCTGGTTTTCCTCTGAGCAAGAACTAAAGTCTATACTCAGACTGCCTATAACAAACTTCATACTTCTCTCATCTCAGTGAATTCACCCAGAATCAGGCAGTCCAGTTACTTTGAACTTGAGTCAACTGCCTAAACATAAGTATTTTGTGCCACCCAAAATTCCCTTAGGTATCACAGATCACGGGTCTGGCATGTGTGACATAAGATTGATCTACAGGAAATCCATGCAATTCTGGAGTGGCAGCTGGAGGCCAGGTAAAGTTCCTTAGGGCATCTCAAATGATGCTAAACACCTATGGTAAGGCAACAGAATGGAGATTTTTACCCCCCAGTTCTCCTCTGCCTGATCCCTTCTGCACTTCTCAGCTTCTCCTGAATCCCCATGGAAAATCCTGCAAGTGAGATTCTGAAGAACTTTGTATCCACTTTGCAGAAGTATAAATATTTATGCAAGACAGGAGGGAAATCAATTCTCTTTTTTTCCCCACCTCAGAGATATATGAGAAATACACTGTGAAGAGTTAAATAGTTGAGTCAGATTAAATTTACCATGTCTGCAAAATTTTCTATCAAAAGGTTACCTTTGATATAATGTTTCAGCCTGCACACTTCTGCTTCCCAGCCATTAAATTCTGTTGTAATAAACTTTTACAGTATGCATCATTATAAGAAACTTAAATAGGCTTAGCTCTTGAGTGAGAATCACAGAGACAGTAGAAATAAGGCAAGAAATGCAAGGTGTCTGACTTTTTGAATATATAAGAAAAGGTTCTTCTTTATTAAATAATGCATATGAGGAGAGGGATTTGTAATTCTGAATTTTCAAGGTCAGGGTTGAAGGAAGTCTGTCTGGAGAGCAACAAATTCCTGATCTCAGCCCTCACCTTTGTCCCTGTCACTGCCACACGGCCTTGTGCAGATCAGGACTACCCAACCACTGAGCCCCTTAGTTCCAATTGCAATTGAGACCCTGGGGCAAATGGGTTGTTAATTAATACTCACCCCTCTCAAAGAAGAGTCATGGCAATTGCTCTTTTTTTTCTTCACAGTATTGTTCTGATATCCATGAGGACAGGCTTAGGAAATATAAATGGCTCAGCTTTATAGCAAAATGGTTGCTCGTGCTTTAAAAGTAAAATTCAGAGTTACTTTTCAACTTACAATGAGCATTGCAATGCAGAATGGGCATTGGCAGAAGGTCCAAATGAGAGACAGGGAGGATCAGCCTCCTTGTTATTACGATGGTTTATGGAGACATTTGGCCTCAGATATATTCTCTTTCCTACTCTACTGGTAATTCATGTGTTTAAAGTGTAATATAATTGTCCAGAGACCATGTTGCACTCTTTTTCAAAGCCCTAAGCATGTTGGTTACTTAACAGACCTTCTGTCACACATGGGTGAAATGAAAATTTCTCTCCTGCAGAAGAGTTACATTACATCTTACATTCGCTTTAGAAGAAGGGATTTATATCCTATTTTGTTCTTCGTGTACTCTTGGAACATCAGCTATCAGCCTTAGGATGGCTAGGGAGCATACATCAGCCAATGTTGCATTTCATGGCCTGGTATAAACACAGAGAAAGATAGCTGATCCTCACCCTGTATAATGTGGATTTACACAGGGGGTGATATAGTCCACACCTTTAAATTAACAAAACCTTCATCCTGTCGATACAAGGAATGGAGCAGAGGCACTGCATCACCTTCAAAGTCTTCTGAGAGGCAGAAGGAGGGAAATATTAAGACAGAAAAGTTGTCCTGATATACTCTTTTTCCAGTTATTATTCTGCTTCCCTCCCCCTGCCAGCCTACAGACGGTTGCATTAACAAGCAATACCTTACACTGATCAAATACTAGATTCCTAGGATTTTCTCTCTTCCTATTGTTCAACAGCAGATTTCAGCTATTCAGGATTCTGTGGGTTCACACTTGGTTGGGCTGTTTGGGTCATTGTGCGTCTCTGGGAGACTTAAGTCCTTCTTTGATTAAGTGAGCACACAGATATTGCTGGAGTGGGAAGAGGGGAAGAGAATAGCCTGAAACATCTCTCATAATTTGCATTGCAGTGTCATTTGCAATCAACAAGAGAATATGGTGCCCTCCATTTAAGACTCTGGATTCCTTCCCACTAGATTCAGTAATACACTTAATTCTTACAACATCCTGACACTTTATTTTATTTCTGGCAGTGCTTATTCTAAAGGTCAACATCCTCACTGACGTTCTTTCTTGCCAATACTATTTTATTTAATTTTTTTTAAACTGCAGAAGGCACACCTCTCATCTGCCTTGTGGCATTTTTGCAGACACAAAGGAAATACAGTCCACAGGGCAACCTCTATAAAAGAGTGCCAACAGGGACACCCCAAACTAGTCCTTCAGAAAAAGCCATAGAACAGACCTGCTGGTTGAGAAACTCAAAATATTACTCAGATGGAGAGTGACTATCAAAGCAAATGGTCCTACAAGTTCCCATACAGGAGGCAGAAATATATAAATGTTTAGTGTGAGTGACATTTATAGGTGTTGGTTCTGATTAAGTGGAATAAAAAAAAAATAAAAAAAAAAAGAAAGAAATGCTCATTAAAGTCTCCACTCTGGTTTTGCAGCTTCATTTTAAATCCAAAACACTGCCTGTCAACAGACAGAGAAAGAGACTCACTGAAAGGTGAACTATGCTCTGTCCTTAGATGCATATTAAGTGCTGCTACATTGAAGCCTACTGAGGTTAGAATCTGGCCTTATAAATCTTCGTAGGTTCTAAGCTGGCATGTAATTTATTATGAAAGGAAAACTCAGTTTTCCCCAGCTTTGAAAAAGGAATAAGGGCTGGTGACCACTGCAGATCCTTTTGCCCCTGATGGTGAGATTTTGCAGACTTTGTTGAGGACTGCTAAAATGGACCTCAATTTTGCTGTCTTCTGACACTGACTCACCCAAGAAAGGTAATAACTATTCAAAGAGTTTGTACCTCAAAATAAAATGTAAGTCAGTGAAGTTCCTAATTTATTCACATAGGCAAATTAAAAAGTTTTGGCTTAGTCTAATGTGTCACTTCTTGCAGCATTCCCCCCACTGTAGCTAATGAAATGTTACCAAGAGTGATGCTCTGAAATCTGAGGCTGGGGATGAAACACTCTCAATGCAATGTAAAATACAAAGCCCCCTGAGTACGCAGGTAGTGTTCTCCACCAAGTGACTTTCCATCCCCGTTTTCATTTCTTACTACCTTTTCCCAAGATTTTTGCTTCAAAATTCTTCATCTGGAGGTGCTGTCCCATGCAAAGGAAGGCAAAGCTCCTTTTATAAACACATTGGGGAGAACAGCTCCTCACCCTGAGCTGGGTTTGCAAACCAGTTCAGCATTTACCTTTGGCAAGGGAGGAAGACAAGAGTGTTTGCAAGCCTCTGTTTTGCCTTCCCTGCTGCTGGGAGGTGTAGTCTGTTCTGGCTGTGGGCTGAGCAGCAGAGTGCAGGTTTGAAGAGCCCCTTTCTTCTTGGCCAAATCCATTGTTTGGAAGCTGGAGGCTGCTGCTGCTGTTGCTGCTGCTCCTCCTGCTGCTTTTATAATTGCTGAGTTTATTGCTGCCCAAAGCAAATGAGTGAGTAGGAGGAAAAGTAGGAGGAACAGAAAGTGCATTAATCTACTCTTTGCTGAGTTTGTGGGGGAATAAAGGCGAGTATAATTCCTGTAGGCACTCAGTACGGTGATGAGCACCACAAAAGCAGTCAGATATCACATACTAGCATACTAGCAGGATGAAGAAGGTAAAGGAGGTCTCAGATCTTCACAGCCCTTGAAGCCTCTCACCAGGGTGCTCTGTAGCATGGGTCTCACTCAGGGCTGTGCTGACTCCATGTTACCTTACAGGTCCTGTGGCAGGACCTGGTTCCACACTTATTCCATCAAGTCAGGATGTGGCCTTGTCTCCCTGCAAAATTAGAGCTCTCTTCTGCAAAGCACAGAGGCTCAGGTCTGAAATATATATGTTACATAAAAACAAGAAATATGAAGGTATTGGCTTCTTTGCAAACACGTTTGCTCCTAGACATGTCTGCTCATAGACATATTATTATCTCAAATTATCTTCTTAGACAAGTCTATTTATCAGTATTTTGTACAAGAGGGAAAACGCAAAATATAGATATCTATCTTTTACTGTAAAGGTCACTTAAAATTATTTCCATATGACGCAAACTTCATAAAAATGGGATCTCATTCTCAAAATAGTTAATGTAAGTGTTTTTTAATAAACCACTGATAGCTTTCCTGCTGCACTGGCCATTTCTCAACATAGTTCCACTCTAATAGAGACCATTGAAGGATCTCAAAAAGACAAAATATTCAGGAAGATACAATATCTTTCATTAAACCAACTGATTTCATTTGTGAATACAGGCAGACTTTTTAGTATCCCAGCTTGTCTTCAAGAAATTTCCGAAGAGCAGCAAAGCAGTTAACCCAGCAGTGGAAACACTACATGATAAAAAGCTGTTTCATTTGAAACTGAAAACCTGCACTGATTAATGTAGAAGGAAGCCCACAAGTCCTCTGTAAAGTCAACAAGGTTTGGGAATACAAAAGACAAGGTGGGGGAACAGGGGACACGCGAGGCATAATTTTTTTGGCTTCAAGGAAAGCAAATTACAGGTAGAACCCTAATACTGCAAGTTTCAGACTCCTATCTCTGTGTAACTTGTAATTATATGGTTTGTTAAGTAATGTTTCATGTTTAAGTTGACAGAAGGTGATAACCAAGGTTATTGAAACTCCACAGCCACTTCATGCTCTTGAAGCGTATTGGGAATTGTGGCACGAGGGTCTGCACAGAGATGAAGGAGCTCTATTTGTTTATGTTGCTGCTGACTGAATCTGCTGCTGGCATCACCATTTAAAATCTGAAGTGTATTTAAAGAGGAATTGACTCAACCAAAGCATCCAGCAAATCCCCAGAGATACATACACAGAAGAACAGTGGCAAGCTTCCAGCTGCCATAGCAGGCATTCAAAATCCTCTGGAAATAAATGACTTAAAGGCTTTGAAAGGATAAGAAAGGACTGCCAAGCCAGACAGATCTCAGGGCCTGTTCCTGAAGGCCCCAGACATGCATGACTTCAACTGATTTCCAATACTGTGATCTTTCCAGGACAGGCATTAAGAGATGCCTGCCTTTGTTCAGGGAGTTGACTGCAATTTCTGCCTTCTACCCCAGCACTGTGGTTTACAGGAGGATGCATTTGGTTCAAACAAAGGGTCTGCCTAGCTCAGTTCCAGCCTCCAGCAGAGCCATAAGCCATATCCATTGCAAATTAAGAAATGAGTGAACATTTACAACATTTCCCCACACACACTATCTCAGCTTCTCTTTTCAACTGAGCAGGTTTTCTAAACCTCATGTCCTTCATCTGCTTAATGCTCCTTTGTAAATCTCTCTTTCAAGTACTCTCTTTCAGTCTCTCCCTGAACTTTTGACTTCATAACATCCTTTGGCAGGGAAACCCATGTGTTCATTGCCTGATATACAGAGAACCATCTTCTTCTGGTAGTTTTGAATCTATCATCCAAACAGTCCATCTGAGGGATGTTTCTCCTTGTCCAGGATGAAACAGTGAATGTTGAGCCCTTATTCACCTTCTCCATATCCAGGATTTTGTAGTTCTTCAGTGCAGCCCAACTATGTAGCATTTTTCCAGTCCTAGTCCTAACTTTGTGCCTCTTCCTTGGCCCCACAGCCAGGCAGAGACCATTGTTTTGCTCAGACATCTGTTAGATAGGTACAGGTGAGCTTAAAGGTGAAAGAATGCCTCAGCAGCCAACTTCTGCAAAGGAGAAGAGGTCAAATCCAGCCCCATGTTCAGAGAAGCCTTGCTAGACGGCACATGCACTAGTCACAGATCAGCTTTTGGTGACCCCGGTCACAGCACACAGCACCACACACCTCCTGCCTCATGAGACAAGGGCTCATCTCTGCAGTGCTGCTGCCAGTGCTGCCCTTCTCCATGGGCCTGGAGACCTGCCAGCAACGGGGCACCAGGCAGCAGCAACCTCTAACACAGACAGGAGCGCATTGAGATACTGCTGAGGTGCCAAATGGCAGGATGGTCCCTTGCCCTGGAGACTGTATAGTCTAAACTGACAAAAAACAATGGGTTGTAGCTTACAAATGAGTGAAGGATGTTGGCTGCATTTCACCTTACAGGATTTACATGAGACACGTATGACATGAGTCATACAGAGATCTATCCCATACACTTTGCAGATACACTTTGCATTCCAGACCTATTCTAAATACCTTTGCCTTGGCACGATAATCTGTGTTTGTCACATCCTATGTTTTATTTTCATAATTCCCAAGAAAATTAAACTATTCTCACTGAACAAATCAGCTTTTCACATTTAAAAATAAGACAAGTATTTTCCATAATACAAGCTTCCAGAATTGTCTGTTGTTTGTGTAATAGCTCTACTTTCATTAGACAAGACAAATTATTTATAGCCCCAGGAAAAATTAATTTCATGGGGATGCAAAAGATTGAAGACCTATTGATAGAGTACAGTATCTGCTTGGCAGATGTCCCTTGCCTAAGGCATGAAGTGGCCTGACTATTATCTTGTCTATGGTTCAAAAGTAATTGTGCACATTGCACACAGAGCACCATCCGCCCACAGAGCAAACACCTAGTGATGATGGATATCACTATTGATACAATTCACACCTTAAAACCAGAAGTGCTGGAAAAAGGATTGTGAATTCTAAAAGGTAATATGAATTCATTAACTGCAAAGAACACACACAGTTGCATTTAAGGAGTAGAGCTGTGACAGTAATTGCTGAATTGAGTATTTTTAAAAAGCCCTTTTGTTCCTATTGGCATCAAAGCTATTGTTGAACTGTGCTGTACTGTCAGCAACGTGAATATTAGGGGTTTAGATCCATGCAAGCAAAAGATCAAAAGCAGTGATGAAGGATTCTGTAATTATTAGTAATTGCTTCCCAAGTGGCCATTTTTTATAAAGATTCTTCATAACAAAGTGTTCACTAAAGACTATGGGTTGAACTTATATTTTTATAGCAAGCACATGAGCCCATGGAAATTATTTCACACATTTTCATCATAGCTGGAAACTACCACTAATAAGAAATACAAATGCTACATAAAATCTGGGCATCATTATTATGATTATTGTAATTTTAATGCAGATTATAATGTTACATTTTCAATTAGAAAAATTTCAACCAAAAAAAAGCCAGTTAAACTAGTTTTAGATTGAGTAAAGTCTTAATTTCTGTAATTCAGTGTTCAAAATTTCTTCAATCAAGTAAAATATTAATGGTGCATCATCTGTGAACGGCCATTGACTCATAAATAGTACTTTCTAGGCTTAAGTATCCATCCACTTAAATGGATGTGAATCCTTACACAGACATATAACTACAAGCACAGGTAAGAAGATAATTATAACAAACCCAAAAAAGGGTTTAAAAGCTCTGTCATGCCCTCTTCTCACATACCAGTACCCACCCTCTTGCCAAATGCGTATCTTTAGAGCCTTACTTCATATTTGACCCTAAGGTTTTCCTTGGAGCTGCACTTGCTCATTCCAGGACTGAATTTGTCTTGAATAAATAAAAATCAGAACCGTGGCACTTTATTATTATTTAAAATAACTCACACGTGACAGTCATAGTCCACTAGATCTCACTGAAAAACACTGAATATATTTAAGAACTTGAGTGTTCTGCTGTCCAGATGTGGCATTAGGCAGCTTTCTCCAATCTTCTGCTGAGCATGGAGATTGAGTATATAACCCACACTGTAGCTACATCTCAGTCAAGCCAAGCACCAGGAGGGAAGAGCTCCACCACGAGCTGATGAGTCCTGTGTATTTCCTGAAGGGATATTTGGAGTGCCTAACTGCAACTTTACAGCTCCAGCGCTTCTCCCTTCCTGCATGTCAAAGCCCAAATGCAAAGGGTCAACAGACCATAGAGTAAGAAAGATGCTGACAGGGGAGGGAAAAAGTTTGGGCTTTGTGGGGCAGACACCACAGCTTTACAGAACTGGTCCATAACTCTCCTCTACATCTGATTCTAAAAACAAGACGTAATTTTCAGTGCCTGAAATATCCTGTTAAAATCACTGTTAGGATTAATTACACTCTTATGCTCCTAAGGGTAAAAACCTTACTGTGTCTGCCTGCAAAGTCTGGTTTGGATGCCAACCAAATTAATAAAGAATAATAACAGTGGTACCTGCATAAAAAGCCATCTCATTCTACTGAAACCAATGGGACAACTTAGTGCCTTACACTATGTGCAAAAAACGCAATATTCAGTCGTTTGTTTATGACCTCTGAAGAAAAACACATACAAAACCTCTTCAAGATATCCTTCAGTGTGGCCAGGTATTTTGTTTCAGCTAGGTTGCTCTGTTGAATACGTTAAAGCACTCTACTAAAGTTGTCACATGACATTATTTCTTATATTATAATCTGCTATACCTCACAGAATAGCCTCCTTTACCATACCAAATAAACTAACTCTATTGCAGTTTCTTTTCCATCATGGTTCAGTCTCCCATCTCACACGTAAGATACATTAGTACCATCATATGTATATTTGCTCCAGAATAAATACTAATTTATCATAAAGGCAAAGTGTGAGTTCTGCCCTGACATGCACCAGGCTGTAACAGGAGACTTTAGTCACTCCAGTAGCTTCATTATTCTCCAACAACTCCCTCAATATCATCTCTCAAAATAAAGCCTTTTTTTTCACTTTCATCACTGCAAATCAGGAGCAACATCACTGAACTTGATGTTTCCCTTCCGGTAAGGAAGAATTAGGACTGGTAACTCCTCTTCATGAGGCAAGTGGGGAAACAAATCATGTCACTGTTTTATTTCTGTTTCATCTAATTATTCAAGGCACAGCTTCCATTCATCCTCCTTAGTGGCTGTTTTCTGCGCTTCCTCACCATAGCTTAACCTTTCTTCAGTAGGGATTTTGATATCTGTTTAATTTACCATGACTTGTGGCACATTTTCCCTCACAAGCTGCATATTCTCTGCCAGGGAGAGAGGGCAAGGGGAAATCCCAAAGGGGAGGCACTGAGAAAGCCCACCATGATGCATTTTAGATGACAAGAAACTTGGAGGCCCATTCTCCTTTCACCACAAGGGAGATTTACACCCATAGTTCCCACTGTCATTAATGTAGTTATACACATAATTTATCCCATACACTGAGAAGAAAACAAACTTGAGAGAGGAGAAGTAAAGGGTATTTGAGGGGAAAACTATTTAGTATGTAAAATTTGTGGCTGCCAGTGGCAGACATAATAATGGTAATAATAGGAAAAGCCACCTACCTATCTGAGTTAAGGTTATTGTAATATGGCATATGAACAGAGAGCTAAACTATCAAGGAAACCACTAAATATCATTTTGAGGATAGAGAAAGAAAATATACTTAAGACTAAAGAGAAAATTAAAAGGAGAGTAAAAGTAGAACTAGGAACAAGATAGCAAATGCAGCAGAGAAATATGGGGTGTTTTCACTAAAGGAAACAGCAGCTCTCTGAGAATATCAGCCAGCCTGAAAAGTGGCAGAAATAGATGGGATGCCATCAGCAAGAGGCAGAAAGCAGAGATATTTCCATCCATCAAAAGACAAAAGCAAACACATTCAGAAGAGACTGGAATAAATTAGTTTACATAATAAGTGACTCAGACTGTTCAATATAGGAGCGTTTAGGTAATGAGATTATGGACCAGAAATAATCACAGAGACTAAAGCTTAGAAATAAGAACTAATGGAAGACTCTCAAGTGGTGGATCTTCATGACTGAGATACTTCCCTGGCTCAGACAGTACAAAACATAGCCAGAGGTGCTGGGATAGCACTGACGTTGCAGACAGACATAGCAAATGAAAGCCCATGTCATGGTGTATCACCTTCCACTTCTTTCTGGTGCCAAGCTCACTGGCATTGCTCCTTTATATAGGAATAGCAGTATAGATAAGCACTACAGATACACCAATATAGATAAGATGCAACTACAGCTGTGCTAGGAGTTACCATAAGCCAAATATAATCAAATATACTTACACAAAAAAAGGCATTTTAAAAATTGCTCTATTACTTGAGAAATAATCCTCAGTGAGGAATCACCAGCAAAGTAGGGTGGCTTTCAGGCAAGTCTCTGACACTCATGAAAGAGCACCATGAAGAAGGAGTACTAAATTCCAGAGTATAGACAAATGATAAAGCCTTCATCATCTAGGACAACTGTTAAGGGTATAAATAATAACCTCTGATTGATTAACTATTCTCTCCTTTGAGTGTAGAGAGAGAATCGGGTGTGCAGCTATCTTGTCTTGAAGGTGGATGAATGCACCCTGAGAGTCTTGTCAGGATCAAAAAGGAAGTCTCTGGTCTGAGTCCTGGTTTCAGGCATCTCCTCAGCTGCCTTGTTCTACCTCTGAACTGTTAAAACTCTTTCACATGAATGGGGCTACATGAATTTTAAGTAGGACTTGACCCATTGTATGCAAAACAGGCAGAACATAAATCAGGAATGATTGTTCTAGCATAAAATGGAGAACCTGCTTAAAATACTGCTGAATCTTTGTTTTGTAGAAGAAATATTAGAGTCTAAAGCCCTTAGCTGAGAAAAAGTTAAGTAAATCCAGGTTTTGGGAGGTATGAATTATGAGGAAACACTGATCAGATGTTACTTCTATAAATAATAACAGCTCATTAATTCTCATTTTGCTAATCCACACATTTAAAGACCTCAACAACCCCTTTACCCCCAAGGGTACTCATCCCACTTCTCAGCAGAGTTTTAATTTATGTTAGTAACAAGATCTCATATTTCTAGGAATTCATTACTTTTAAAAAACCTATTACATTATTTTATTGGCAGGCTAGAAGATATTATCATAAATAATTGAAACTCAACTACACTTGTTCAGGCATTAACAAACTACATTGGCAAGGCATCACACTCGAGTCCTTTTTTCAAGTATGTTCTTTCATTCATGGCATAATTTTATGCCTATGAAGTGAGACCCAAAGAAAGGTCTACCGAATCCAGAATATGGGGCTTACATGCCACCCATGTGCTGAATGATTTGTTGTGCAGACACAAGTTGCACAATTAATTGCCAAGCCTTATTAGAGAACAAAGGATGCTGTCACTATCCATGAGAGCAAATTCACAGTCTCCTATCAGTTAAATGTATAGACATGGGGTCATCCAGGGAAGATCTTGAAACCAAAGTAAGAAAATTAGTAATGCGAGCCCGATGTTAAATAAGGCACAACCTGTAGGGCCAATATTAGCATTCATCAGGCAGAGCTCTCTCATGCAGGAATGATCTGAAGTGTGAAATGCAGAAGGATAATCAGACAGGGGAACAGCATTTACACATGGACAGCAGGCAACCACCTCCTTCTAGAGTTGTCCTACGGGACGTACTCAGTGCAGTGGAGCATAACAAATGATAAAGCATTATGCCATGGTGTCATTGAACTGATTCTTAAAAACATTGTGAAGTGTTTTAATGCTCCACAAAGCCAGCTTGGAGGTGGAGAATCATATCAATATGTGGCATGGGTGTACTCATAGATCATCCCCTGGTCTTACAAGAGACTGACTGCTACCCAATAAGACTGCCCAGAGGAAGCAGGATTCAGCTCACCAAACCTTAGCCAGCTAAAACTGAAGCATCTTATATGAGCTAATTTCCCAGGCTTTCTCCACACTGTTTAGAGGCACCTCCAAAGTATGTATTCTCTCTTAATATGAATGGGATGTGACACAGGTGGGACCAAGCTCTGCTGGAGAGGCCTATCTCCCCTCACTGAACACAGAGTAACCAATGGCTGAAACCATTCCCCTGAAAAACTAAGGGAACCAAAAATGAAAAACAGGAGCAACAAACTTGTGCAAGATTGTGGCAAGGACTAACAGTGAGACAGATGACTGCAAACTCCATCTTAAAAGAGGATGTAAGACTACCCATGTTTTCAAACAAAAAAGAACAGAACTAAACAATGGAAGTTGTCTGAGCTGAAATTGCTGTTTCTATAAATACAGATCAGCTTAGAGCAGAAGGGGAAAACAGTTATTTAACCTAAGGTTCAACACTGGCCCAAGAGCAAATAAGTATGTATTAAGAATACGTAAATTCACCCTGAAGATTAGGAGAAGACTTCTAACCACCAAAGGACCAAGGGTCTGGAACAGCCTTTTGGAGTAGTGAGATCCTATTTTTGGAATGTTACTGTCTGTAAAGAAGCTGTTCTGCTATGTTTATGACATGCTCTAAGACATTATCATGAAGCCTTTAAAACTGCTTGTGCAGCCCTTGTTGAAGCACAGGATACATAAATATCAGGTAACATTCTGAAATAGATTATTTCAGAAAGCCCCACTCCAATGTGAGAGACCATGCACGTGTCAAAAACAACTCCACATTTCATTCTAAGTGGTAGGATAATCTATCACAGAGGTTTAAAACTGGGCTCCTTTTGTTTGACTGCCAAGTTTCAACACCAGCTTTCCTGAATGTCAGGATCTGACTCTGCATTGTTATCACTGTCACCGAGATCATGAAATTCCCCTTGTGCCCCACTGGTTCCATAGAAAAAGCAAGTGATTGTGGGCACCAGCTTCACAATGGGCAGCCATGCGGTAAAGGCTAACTTCAGCAGCCCATTGCAAATTAGAAATGGGAGGAGATGGCTAAAATAGAGCACACTGAACTTCAGCTGTCATTTTGGTATTGTGGCTTTTATATTTTTATTCTTCTGAAAATTACATAGTTACCTGCCAGTGTCAGACATCAGACTGGACTTCAAGCAAGCAAATATACAGCAGACTAAAGAAGAGATGTGTAAAGAAATAACACTACAAAGCATTTTAAGAGAGAGATTTGAAATCCACTGGGTCTCTGCAAAGGGGACTTCTGTTTTCACATGGAACAGTCTTCTTAATTGGTGGTGCTAAATAACATACTGCATGGGTTCCATGCACTCTGGGAAAGCAATGCAATTCTTTGTAGCTTGGTAAGATTTCTGGACCTGCTGACACCTCCTGCTCCATTATCTGCAAACAGAAAGATTCCAGAGGATCAAAGTCTCTGGGAACACAGATATCCCTGATATTCTCCCTTTTGTAAACAAAAAAAACCCCATTAGATATTGCAATCTACAGTAAACATGTTCTTTGTGGGTTTTAGGCCCACAAAGAGAAGATGGTTACATTTAGAAGACCACATCTTAAGTTTAAAATACAAGACAACAAATGCAAGGCAGACCAAATACTGAAGCAATGGCGTAATGGATCATTTTGGTGTAGTATGTTAGGAGGATGCTAACAGCATCATAAGCACCCAAGCATAATAACAAAAGCACTTCAGCTGACGCAGCTCTGAAAAATGCCCTTTTTATGAGAGTATACTTTGCAGAGAAAAACCCTCAAATTTCCACAACCTGGTTGTAGGCATTAAGTAACAATCAGCTCTCAGAGAAAAGCGCAGTGATGTATTATGGCATTCGGTCTTTCTGGGAAAGACAAACTGTATCATGATTTCATGCAAAATTAATCCTGAAAAACTGCATTAGAAACATCCAGGACTTGAAATTTCAGATCTATTTTCTTCCCTCCAGAAATGTTTAAATGTTGGGTACAGGAATCCCACTGACAAGAACTTCTGAATACAAGGTTCATACAATTCCTGGAAAGAAACAATAAAATTGCTTCACCTGCGCTAATAAAATATAGTGCATAAACTCTGGCTTTGGAAATCTCATCAGAAGGAAGCTTCTTTCTTCTTTTCTTCCTTTTTTTTTACCTACCCCCTGAGGATTACTGAAATCTCTGCATTAACCACTCAATAATGACAGTGTTCTGCAGCCTTGAGCTATGACTAAGGATTTGGTCTCAGAGGCTACAGGGTAAGGAACCTAAAAGCTGCCATTGAAAAAATAGATTGTAACTGAAGTTATTTCCTTTCTAAGAAATTAAGCACCTAACCTTGTTTATCACGTGTACTTCTCAGGTGAGTGCAGTGTGCACTTAGGAAAAGCTGGCTATGAGAGAGAAACCTGCTGTTTCTGTGATGATCATGTGAAAAAAAACCAAACCAAAACCCCAGGTTCAGCAAGGCTCTGTTAAAACTTCTTGCTCTGTAACTCCAAAGGCTGCTTCTCAAGTGTTCTGGCTGAAAACATTCACTTTCCACATTCATCATCACCTGCACTTACATATAGTGTTACATACTAGCCCTTTTAGGACTCCACAGATGCTCCGACTGAGGGTCAGGCCTTAAGGTTCTAAGTGCACAGACACTGTTTTGGTGATGCATACAGTTCTTGGCTTCTATCTCCTCAGATCTGGGATTTCCACTCCCACTGCATCCTTTCAATTGTGCCACTGCAAACATTTACATGTCCATGCTGGAATAACTCTTTTTTTTCCAAGTCAATTTTCAGGCAGAGCAGTTCCTGATGTGGCAGGGTAGTGAAAAGCTGGTGGGCAAAAAAATCAGGATGTGAGACTGGGAGAGCAGGATGTCCCCCTGGCATCTGGTTATGCTGGTTCAAGCTGATGAGAACATAAGGTACAAGTTTTCAAGAATTTCCTGACTGACTGTTGAGCTTGCTATTTATTGCACTAGTCTTTCAAGCAATAAATGGTTTGAAAAAAGAAAAGAACATGAGATCTAGATGCTCATAATATTTTTCTGAAGTGTATTAGGAATCATGGGCATGGCCCAAGGTGCTTACCTCCTGAAAAATTCTTACAGAAAATACTGAAACATACATTATAATCTGAAGCACACAGATACAAAACCAGCAAGTGACATTGCTGATCAGTGCAAAGAAAGGGATAGAAATTATGTCAAAGAAAAGATGTCTTTAACCACTTTGGGAAAGACTGAGAAGAAACAACAGAGTACCCAATGTTCCAGGCTGACCAACATGGTGTCATTGTGGTATCCAAGCTTCAATCACTTTCCAACAGCTCCCTTCATCTTATAGGGTCACAGAATTTGTAAGGTTGGAAGGGACCACAGTGGGTCATCTGGTGTGAACTCCGTGCTCAATCAGGATCATCCTTCAGCAAATTGTACTGAATTGTATGTAGGCAGCTCTTGATTATCTCCAGTGAGGGAGACTCCACAACCCCTCTGGACAATCTGTTCCAGTGCTCAAACACCAGCAAACCAAATAAATTCTTCCTAATATTCACGTTGAACTTCCTGTTCATCGGTGTCGTGGTTTTAAAGCAGCAACTAAAAAAATCACTAGAAAACTTATTTATTTCTTGCTGTGAGATATGGATTAGAACAAGAGCAAAACAGGCTTAAAACTTAAAAGGAATAAAGAAAGTTTATTAACAAAAACTACAAGAAAAAGAAACCAGAATGAAACTTCCAGAACAACCCTTTTCTCCCCCACTACCCAACTATTCCTTTGTTTACATGACAACATAGAGACAACAAACTTTGGAATTTTGGTGTTTAAAACAGTTCCAGTTCCTGCTAGAGTTTTTTTCATCAGTCTTTGTAGAGAAACAGAAGTCTTCTTCTGCTAATTTATTTTTTCACAAGAAAACTATTTTTTTTATAGCTTTCTATTTCTCTGATGCCAGCTGCCCGGAAATCCTGCCATCAGTTGTCTCCTCCCATTTCACATCACTCTGAGGTGTGCTATGGGCCATGAGTCTAGGGATGTCATTTTTAAGGATGAGTTATTCAAAGGCAAAAGTTCTCTTCATCTGTCTCTGTGAGCCTCCCTGGAAACAGAAGTTTTCTCTTTGCCTCTCAAGGCCACAAATCTTCAACTATGACTTCTCCCTTTCTGTTTCAGTATCTCAGTATTACAATCACTTCACTTTTTGCTCGAAATTCACACTTTGAAACACTCCATTCCTCCCCATATACTCTGTCATGAATTAGAGTTTTTTTCAGAACACAACTGTTCATCTCCATTGCTTTAACAGAAAAAATTTACAGCTGATTAAAGCATCTCCTTATTTTCTCTTCCCCATTTAAAACTTAACTCCTTTCTTCACTGTTTTTGATAGTTTCTGATGTCTCCTTACATGTTGATTTCTCCCTCTCTCTCTTTCTCTCTCTCTGGAAAAAAAGGATTAATCTGTAAGTCTCATCTGGGTAATGAAAAGGTTAAAATCTTGCCCAGGCTTTGTAGATGGTTCTGTGATCTCTGCTGGAGCAGCAGCTGGAGTTGTCTGCGATGGAAGATTCTTCATGGCTGCTCTGGAGAGTGTGGTCACTGTCTCAGTCTGCCGCAGGTCAAGAGCTTTTTCCTTTCTTTACTTGGCAGTCTCTGGTGAATTCAGTCCCAGCAAAACCTGCAGCCGAGCCAGGGACCGGCCTGGCCCGGCCAGAGCCCGGGACAAGCCCCGCAGGCCCCATCTCCCGGCCGGGAGCCGCTGGGCCCAGCCCAGCCCCTGCCCCACGGGGCCGCATGGCCTGGGCAGGGAACGGGAGCCAGCTGGAGCTCTGGTACCTTTCACAGCCAGGAAACAAAGAGACAGAGAAATTCCCAGGCTTAGGTCTTAAGGTGCTGTTCACAGGTTGATCTCACTTTTCAATGGTCAGAACTACTGTCAATTCTCAGAAATGGTCAGTTGTTGGGCAGGAGAAAAACTCCCATCAGCCTCCAGCAATTTTAACTTTTTTTAGGTGTTTCTCTTTGTTTTCTTAAATGCCAATCTATCACAACTGGTTTCTGACTGTTGTCTCTTGTCCCATTGCTTGGCACCTCTGAGAAGAGTCTGGTTCAATCCTCATCTTTCCTTCAGATTCTTTTATATATATTATATATATTGATGAGGTCCCCTCTCAGCTGTCTCTTCTCAAGGTTGAACAGGCTCCCTCAGCCTTTCCTCATAGGAGAGATGCTCCAGTCCCTTAATCATCTCTGTAGCTCTGCAGTGGACCTGCTCCGGGAGCTCCCCTGTGCTGAGGAGCCCAGAACTGGACACAGCACTCCAGATGTGGCCTCAGCAGGGCTGAGTAGAGGGGCAGGATCACCTCCCCCAACCTTCTGACAATATTCCACCTAATGCACCCCAAGATCCAGTTGACCTTCTTGGCCACAAGGATATGCTTTTCATGAACAGCTTGTTGTCATTCTCCACCAAGCTGCTTTGCAGTAGGTCTGCCCCCAGCCTGTCCTGGTGCATGGGGTTATTCCTCCCCAGGTCAAGGACCCTGCATTTGCCTTTGCTGAACTCCACACAGTTCATCTCTGCCCATCTGTCCAATCTGTGGAGGTCCTTCTGAAGGGCCACTCCTCCAGGCTTTGCGTCAGAGAACTTTCTGAAAAGGTGTCTACGCATTGACCCAAGTTACTGGTGAGTAAGTGAAACCATACTGGGCCCAGAACTGAACCTGGGGGGACACCACAAGTGACAGGCCTCCAACTAGATCCTGTGTACCAGATTATGATCCTCAGGGATCTGCCATTTAGAATCCACCTCACTGTCCAATCATCCTGTCCACACTTCCTGAGTGTGCCTATGAGGATGTTGTGAGAGACGGTGTCAAAAATGTTGCTAAACTCCAGGCAGACAATGTCCACTGCTCTCCCCTCATGCATCCAGGTCACTGCACAAGGTCCCTGAGTAATGGCCAGTGTGTATTTGTAGCTATGAATCTGAGCTGAAACACTCTTATTGCTGAGATGAGTGAGGCAGCATTACTTTGCTAATAAAAACACCAGAAAAATGTGACCAAGAAGAAAGAAACTTTTCAAAAAAAGTTTTAATTTCTTACAGATTATTTTTAAAAAGCAAGTTTTGAAAGCATTTTTTGCCACTTTCCCTGTGGGAGATACCTTTTTTATTTCACAGTAGGTAGCTGAGTGGCATGAGGATTAAGGCAGAGCAGATCCAAGTCACATTAGAAACCACTGAGAAATAAGGCTGGTTCATCATTGTTTTAAGGTTAAGTTCAAGGAGTTCTTCCAATGTTTGGATCAAAATAAATCAATTTTATCCTACTGTTAAATTAATTACAATGTTTGCTTCTTTAAATGACAAAATAAACACACTTTTGGAAATGGTCAGTGGCTCAAAACACTAATTTAGAGGACATTGCTCACAGAAAGAAAGGTATAATAATGAAAAGGAAAGACAAAGTATTACCTTTGTGGATGTGCAATACATATATTTTTAGTGATAAAGCTGTCGATAAACATTTAATTTAACATTTTATTTTCATTGACCTTAGCAACTGTAGATCCAAGTCACATCCATGAAGAGTTAAGATACACTCAAGGCTACAGATAAATAGTCCATGCTGGTCAAAATAGTTTCTTTGTAAAGAGAACTGGGGTTGTACCTCTGCACCCAGAAAATGCAGGTGCATATCTGGCTTTTGGTTACATGAGGAAGGAACCTGGAGAAATCCCACAGGAATCAGTGTTACTGTCCAAGCAATAAACAGGTATATAAGAGTGTAATTTTAGCCAACAGGCATACACAGATTCCAGTCTCTCCATCACTTTTAGAGCATCAAAAAGGATATATTAAATAAGTAGAGTGATAAGGAATATCTTTATTCAGTAACAAACCCTGCCTTAGAGGGGGAGTTGAAAGCACTCTTGAATTTTAAGCAGCAAGAACTTCTGTAGGAGACTCTCTCTGGCAGCAGTTGAAAAGGCTGAAGAAGACATTGAAACAAAAATGCATCAAATTCCAGAAATTTGACAAGACCAGATTATGAAACTGAACAGGGTTTTTTAAAGCAGCTGGCAACTCTCTAATTTATTTCACCTGTCCTTTTCATACTGCCAGGGAGAGTCTGCCCCACATGTGAGAACCAAGTCACATCACTGAATGCCTGATATTGTGCCAACTCTCCTGAATAGCAAAAAAAAAAGTCTATTCTGTTTAATTGCCAGGTGTCAAGCAGGCTCATTACAGTGTACAGAAAGCTCTCTGTGCAACAGATCAACCTGAAGAGGCTTATCTTTGTGGCTGCTGTCTATACAGTCATAATTAAATAAAAGCAGATGGAGAAGGCTCTAAATAATCATGACTGCAAGATAAATAAAACACTGGGTAAGTAACTTCAGAAGTATAATTTAAGCATCTTATATAAATAAAAAGTATCAGAATCTTCTGTGATATGTTTTCACGCTGAAGTAGTTCAGAAAATTAAAATAATAAAGAAAACAATGAAGTGAAATATTAAACTAAATATATTAAATATGCATGACACACACATAATAGGAAACAGGTAAAAGTCATTCTGACTCACTCTTCCCACAGGCAAATGCAAATTTTCTCTGTGTCCTTTGCTAATGCATGTGCCAATTAATCTTGCAATCACATTATCACAAAACCGTGTGGTTTGGCACTTCTTATTTCACAGAACATGAAAAAGCTGCTCCTGTTCTTTACAGCCACAGCTCCACATAGATCCAATCACTGGGACATGCCAGAGGGTCACTTCAGATGTGCTCAATCTTGCCTGGCAGGCTCAGCTATACAGGACTTCCTGGAGTTTTTGCAGTGAGGTGTATCGATGCCTTGGTCCTTCTTCAGCTATCAGATGTAGACCCAAAGTCACTGTGCTTCCATCAACTTCCAAGCACTGATTTCCCACCTGGTACCCCAGTTGCAGACACCAAGGCACAATCATGCTGCCACGCTCCTCACACAATAAACTTGTGCATGGTGCAGGGACTGCCAGCCTGGCTGTGGGCACCTGTGCTTTCCTGCTGCCCCCCAAAATGATGAAAGGGAGAAAATCTGTTTCTCTTTGCACTCACAGTGAGACCCAGGGACATATATCACTAAGACCGTTCGCTCTTGGCTGAGGTACCCAGCTGAGCATCCCTTCTGGAATCAGAAGACAAAAAAGAAAAACTTCACAGATTCCTGCAGCCTGAAGGTTAAAATGCAGGAAGATATTGTGTATATGGGGAGTTTCTGTGCAATGTTTTGCAGCTGCATTCCCCTAGCACAGCTATATGTAACAAGTAGTTAAGAACATAAGGGTTGGAAGTAAGTGCAATGCCAACTTAAAAAGCATGTTCAGTCCACCACTGCTCTTAAATGTTTCTTTCTCTTTAAATAGGATATTGTGTAGCCTGCTGCAAAGTATTGTTTGTTCAGTGCCAAGTAATCTGCAGAGCTATTAACTGCTCCTGTGAAAGATCCAGTTAAAAAGTGGGACAAAGTACCCAACCAAAGCTTTTGAAAGAATATATAATCCACATTGCCTTAACCCTCCAAATACCTATCTGCATAACAGAATAAAAGTGCAGGTATTGTATATTTTAGAGATATATAAGATGACCATTTCGGATTTTTGATCCGTAATCTCCTTTCTGATCTGTGCTGCAGATCTATTCCTTGCTTGCATGTTTGCTTGCTCTTCTGGCCAGATGTTTAAAGTACTATTGTTCTTTGTACACACGGAAAACAAAATGTCCTTTAAAAAACTCACACATAATAAAGAAATTCTAACCTACAAATATATCAATGGAAAATGTTTTCTTTTCTAAAATGGTCTCTCAGTGGGTGTGACCCAAGACCACAGAAGGTGTCACAGACTGTTGTTTCATCACCCACAAAAGGTAACTAAGCACAGCAAGGTCAGACATACTTTTCAGCAATCTAGAGAGTCAACCAGACAGGAAAGGTTGAAAACCAGTCATCTAAACAAGCATATATAATCTTTGTACATAAAAGAAGCTATGACCTCTTTTGAACCATGGGATAGTATTCATTATTGCAAGAAAAGCTTCACAAAGGAAAGAAAATTAGCTGTGTCTTTCAGTTAGGACATGCCTTCTGCACAGCTGGACTACACAAAGCCATTTAATTATGGCAGCAAGGAGCTCAACAGGGTAAATTGCCTTGAGGAACAGTCTGTGTTAGCTTGTGACCAACATTGCACAGTCACCATCAGCTTGGGCTGCACACAGTAAAAATTCCCATCTTCCTCAAAAATGCCCAGCAGATAATCCTTTAGTCATAAACCACTGTAAGGAAGCAGCACATGACAGCTGGGTCAGTGGCTATGTTTGAACCTAAGACTTGGAAGGCCTCTATTCAAGACTTCTGTAAATATAACCTTCAATAAGTTTCTAGCCTCCTAACTGTAAAAGGGAAAAATACTCCCTGCATCTGTGCTGAGGCACTGTGAAGATAAAGATTTTCCAGAAAGATAACTTTTATAACTTACAATATAGAATTCTGTCAATCAGCTTTGCCAGAGATGACATCAATCTGTATACTTAAATAGTGAAGGGAAAAAATTATGCAGTCTTAATCTCCCTCAAATATTTCCTATTTTTCCATCCTGTTTTGCCCATCTCATCCATCTCACAGACTGATTAGCTTCATTAGAGATGCACCTGTCTTCTCAGTTTTACTTGTGAGCACTTAAAGACAGGCTGCAATGAAAAATCTGATTGCAACTTGTGAATTCACATTCAAAACTGCTGAAAGCATAGTCCTGTGGCAGGACTGCTGCTTACCATTCTCACTGTTCAAGATCTCTGAAAACCACAATACTAGTCCCTTTGGTTTACAACAATCCCAGTCTGTTTCCAAAGTGGACTTACATTCCCAGTCTGGAAACAGCACCTCTCACCATGTTTGAACAACAGAAGACTCTCCATTTTCCTTGTGTCCTTGTGTCTTTAAAAGGTAAGAAAAAACTATGATATTTTAAAGAGAATCTAAGTAGTCTGGATTTAAATGGGAACAACCACTACCATGATGATTAAGGAATGCTTGCTGGATATGCCATGAAGTACTTCAAAGTGTCCTGGGAGGAGAGGGGGAAAATGTGAAGAGGAATCAAAAAGATTTCATGCAAGAGACATAAATGGTTTCCAGATGTTAGATCAAATCCAGGTCACTGTGTCAATGGATCAGTACACAGGTCACCATGTACTGAATTTAGATATAAGTGGAAGTAGTGGAGGCTGTTATGCTCTTGCTAAATTAAGAGAATTTTCACAATGAGCAAGCAGAAAAATACTAAAAGTTGGGGGGAAGAAAATAATAAAGTCCAACTCCTTTTCACCCCAAACTCCATCCCCTCCTGGGTCTTCTCTATCTTTGACTTTAGTGTTTGCAGTGGTAGCTGAGTCTATGTAGATTCTGTTTATTATTTATTTTTTTCCCTGTTCACTGAGTGTTTTTCTCCAGAACAAAAGTATGGCAAAAGATTTGTAGTTTCAAAACTCATTAAACAAGTAGCTCATGCTTGCTTGCTCTCCACCTAAAAATGATGGCCAGTTTCACGATGGGCTTTTTCAAGATGGGCTGCACCATCCTTCTGCTGGGAAACAGAGACCACACACCCATCTACAGACACAGAGTCCGTCACATATTCCTACAGATACTAGGTGCAATTAAAGCAAAACTACTGCTAAGCCCTCATTTAGGTTTCTACTTTATGGAACAAATAAAAAGCATGATTTCTAAAAAAGGATGCTATTTGATCTGATGCTTTTCAAACTGGATTAACTGCTTTTCAAACTGGATCCTAACAGCTTTCACTGAGACTGAATTAACATATTTTGAATTTTGTAAAGATTATTGCTGACCTTTTTAAAACAAAGACAAACAAAACAAATGGGGAAAAGAATCATTCTGCTCTCTTATTTTTACTACAAAGACAGTTAGTCATACAGCCTAAAATCACAACCAGGTATAAATTTTGACCATTCTCATGAAAGCCACAGAGATGAAAGCATTTGCTTGCTGAGCTTCATTGGCTGAAAAACACTTGACTGGGTACATTTAAAAATGCTGCTTATCTGAACTGTTTCAAGAGATTAGTTTGCATATTTAATACGTTAATGTTTCACAAGTAAGAAGATTTGTAGTGACTTATTACGGGACATATAACTTGGCAGAGCCCTGAGTCATTTAAGCTGGTACCTTAGCCACTATATGCCAATGACACTATTAGACACCATCTCAGAGTCTGTCCATGGCAGTAAGCCAGTTTTGCAGATCCTCTTCCAAAATCCAGTTTAGAGTCTGTCTTTCAGCAGAATATTTCCCAGTGGTTTGTATTTTCACTGTCACTAGCATGTCAGCAAGAGTGCATATCTTTTGAGCTCTGATTAATTTTGCCTTGACACTAGTGAAATGCCAAGTATAACTTTAACTCAGGTTCTGAAATGTTAATCAGTTTTGAAATATCCATAGATTGCATGTATATCAAGGCCTGTAAATACCCAGAGACATCTGTCAGGATCCACATGGCACTGGCAGTCTTCTATCTCCCTAGGCCCACAGGGTCAGGTGACCATCAGCACTGATAACGAAATATATCATCTCAAAACAAAAGGACATGGCCTTCTATTAAAGTCTTCTACAATAAAAAATATGAAGATATAACTCCTCTAAGATATATATTAATTTGAATTCTCAAATAATATTTTGATTATTCATGTTTTCAGAGCTGTCACTGGCCACATTGGTAAAAAACTTTGTATAACTATTGATGTTAAAAAAAAAAAGAAAAGAAAAAATCACAAAATCACAGAATAACAACCCTTTCCTGAGTTGGAAGTGACCCACAGGGATCAATGAGTCCCCTTTTAAGTGAACAGCCCAAAAAGGGATCAAAAATCCTGTCTTGGATCTCTGTGTAATCAGGTCATAATCATAATGTGATTTCTGTGGTTTAAACCCCTACCATTATTCTAGGTATAAAATTTATAGGAATGTCCAGACTTCAGGATATAAAATACTCATTAATTTAGTGGAAGAGGAAGAAACTTCCCCCAGAGCAATTTTATTGCTGAACAGTCTGCTACACTGTATTAGGTCTGCTCCTTACACTGGAGCATTTCGTGCTGGAAACACCAAAATTCTGTACTTCAAGCCCTCACGCTAAGACAGAGAATAATCTGTATTCTTATACTCAGCTTAGTAGGAAAAAAAAGCTCACAGAAACTATGAGCTATGCTTTCATCCAAAAACCAGCCAACCAATGTACTCAGCCAACCTGGAAAAAACAAAATGAGCTTTCAGTCCATAGCCAGAGGTTCATGCTCTGGAAAGACCATTCCCAGAAGAAAGGGTGAGGCCATCTTTTCCAGCCAGCTCCAAGTCAGGGCTGATTTCAATGGCACCATGACAATTTGCACTGGCTGTGTACCTGGCTCACTGTTTGGAAGTGGCAGCTGGAGCACACAGCTTGTGCAGCAGCCACTGCCCTTCAGAGACACAGTGGTTGCATGGACTCAATGCTAGCACAACCCCTTTGCTTTCTTGGCACAGCTAAGCCTCCTCCTTCTCAGGAAACTCAAGACACTGACTGAGATGTAACCTACAGTCAGCCTGTCCACCAAAAAAGTTGTTGTGCCAGTGCATGCATGAGACTGACCAGCCCCATCACATGGGGAACCTCCAAGGAAGGGGGGTGCCATGAGGAAAATTCCCAGCAGATATTCCCCCACCAGGAACTACAAAGTTCTCTCCTGCAAAGAAGATGGGGAACTGTCCACAATCTCCAGCTTTCTTGAGGTGTTTAAGAAAAACCTGACTTGTTTCAGGATGCTTAAGTCTGTGTACATTTGGAAACTCTTTGCCGACAAGGGACTGTGGAGACCTTAGAGTGGAGGAAAGCAAGATGTTCCATTAGTAAAACTGAAAAGACAAGAACCAACACCTTCTAAAGGGCATAAGGAAAAGTTTCATCAATTGGAAGTCTCATTCCGAAAATAATTTATGGTCTCCCAAACTTGGCTGCCCTTGTCTTGGCAGTGAGGCACAGATACATTGGTCTCTGAGTCACCTCAAAATGCATAGCTCACTTTTAAGAACTTTTAAGCATCACTTTGAATTAATTTTTAATTAGATACTTTTTAAAATTTTGCTGAGAGACCATAACACATTCTTTTCAGAAGTTCAGGTTTGGCAGAATGAAAAAGGGCTAGCGTTGCAGAGGGGCTGGCACTCGGCAAATAAAGACCTTTTAGAGTGCACCTGAAAACCACTTAATACTTTGCAAAACCATTTATAGTTGTACAAATTTGCCCAGTATCCATCTGGACAAAATGTTGCTCTGCTCTGGGGACAAGAGATGCCAGGCCCGTGCTGGGGTGCTTGTCTTGCCTAACTCCACCTACCAAAGACTGAGCATCCAACACTAAAAGGAAAACAGCTGCATTTGCTGTCTGTATTCCTGTGCTCTTATACACACACACACTTTCCTCCCAAACCGACCTCCTCATCTGTTTTTCATAAGGAAACTCACACAGACTTGCTAAGCAGTCTGGGTTGCAGGCTTATCTAACAACCTTGGGTTGTCAATCCAGCAACAGTCCACTAGGTCTGCTTTTAAAAGCAAGCTGTGATTAGCTTGAAGGAAATAAAATTTCTCTCTTACAGCAAGCTCTTCGACTGCACTTTTGACAGTCTTCAATGATACAGAAAGGGAAGGAACTCCTTTTTGCTGTCATATGTGAAAAACACTTGCAAGCTGACCTGGCTTCTCATATACTACTTTTGTACAGAGATTTGCAACAGTGTCTGAATTGTTTTCCTCCACCTGCTCTGCCAAATTATTATGGTACAAGCACTTCGGAAAAAAAAAAAAGCACAATTGCTTGAAATTACACTAGAGTCAAATGTTGATAAAAAGGTGTCACAGAGGGAATGAAAACTAACTGCTGTGAAATTTAATGAAACCCACTGTGTGCCAAGGGCACAGGCAGCAAAATTGAATTTTAAAAAGTGCCAAGCAGAGAAGCTTGTAATCAGACTAGCCACTATGTTAGATGAGATAAGCAGAATGACTTTTTTCTATCACTAGATCAAAACAGACTGCAATTCTTATGCATGAGATGAAAAGTTACAGTATTTATCTTCCCAGCTTCCTGTGTTCTTAGCACCGGATCTCTGGCTTAATGGCGTGAAATGGAATTTGCCATCTCCAGTGTAAGGCTTGTCCCAGCCCTCGCATGGTTCTTTCCTGACAGTTTTTATTGCAAACTGTTATGAAAAGAGGAACTAGCTAATCAGAATTGTTAATGGCTCTGCATAAACTGTCTTCAGCTGTGGTGTCCCCTTCTACATCCTGGGCAATTGAAGTCAATACAGGAGAATAGGACATAGAAGATGATGCCAGTATAGGAGAAGGACTCTGTTAAACAATGTTCACACAGAGAACAGTTGCCAAAGCATCACTCCACTGCAGCCTGTTAAAGAATAATTTTACTCCTTAATTATTATAACAGCATTATTTTGAAATTGTGCTAAGAAAAGCCTGATCTCCCGAACAGAACTGCTTGCAATCACTGTGGGAGTAATCCCTCAAACTCTGGTTAAGGACATGGGACAAAAAAGCAGCCCATCTTTGTTGGAAACAGCTTCAGTACCTTCATTACTTCAGCTGTTCAGGGGGTTATCAGCAGTCTTAGCTCTGGGCCACACAGAGAGGCTCAGAGTCTACACCTTTACTTCACTGATGAGTTTCAACACTGCAACCCACTTGATCTTGTAGCCTGGCCCAAATGGCCAGATTCTCCTTTTAATCGTCTGCTGGTAAAGCTGGAATAGTTTCTGGAGAGAAAGTTTCTAGCAAGAGAGATTTCCAGTACTGAACAAAGTTCTGCAAAGTCACCCATTGTGTTTCTTATAAAAGGATTTCTTATAAAAATGCCCTGACTTTTATCATGACCTCTTGATTTTGCAGAACGTGCCTGTAATGGTTTCAGTTTGTAATGGTAATGGTTTGTCTTGGCTGTAAAGAGTTTTATGCCAGTATTTAGTGCTGCTTGTCATGCTTTCACTGCTGTGCCAGAAAAAGAACTTGAAAATCAACAGAATTCCTTGAAATCTAAAACACACTATAGCACAGAAGCCTTAAGTTTCCTATTTTCTTGTGCATAACCCACACCACATCTGAAATACCCTCTGCAAGTCACTAGTACTGAAGAATCCACCTGTCTGCAGGTAGGGCAAGTGGAACTTTACAAGGAGGTGAAGCTCCTCTCTCTTCACAGCCCCCTCCATCCCCACTTCCCCTGCTTCCCTACCCACACATCCCCCTGCCTCTGATTTCTTCCTCTGCTCATACCCTTCTGAGGATGCAGTTGAAGTAAAAGAGCTTTTAGGGGAATAAAGGTCATCTGAATTTTACCCCTGAAAGTAATACATTTGTCATTTGTTACTAAGTGAACATTTAGAGGTCTCCCTTTACTTACTCCTCTACAAAGCACAAAAGAAATGAGTCAGCATGAGTTCCCATCATATTAAAAATGAAATTAACCCAAAACTCCTTCAATGTCCCCATTTGACTTTGTTTCAGTCAAAGTAGGACTTCTTTGGAGCAGCAACAGCCTCTGCATTTTCCCCTATCACAACAATTTCAAGAGTTTCCCTACATTATAACAACAACTGTAACAAAAGCAACATGGTACACCTGGAAATGTTTGTACAAATTTGCCAGACAGATTGTACTAATCTCCAAATGACATTCAAAGCTCATAGTCATGCAGCAGCACCGGGCTGAGTCAGAGCAAATTTTGAAACAAATAAATTTTCTCTCACAGATACACTCACAAAGGTCCCTCAACATCACTCTACATGGTCTCTATAAATTCCCAAACAAAACACTTTTTAGGACATCCTAGTAACCATTCCTAGTGATTGGCATTCAGCTGTATTGTGCCTGACCTGAACGACTTCCAATGCCCTGAATACCAAGTTTGTTCTCAATTAAAAAAAAAACAAAAACAGAAGTATTCATAAATAGGCTTTCATTTGGCTGCAGACTTGGACAAAAACCTGAATTTGTGAAGAAATCAGTCAGTGCACTACTCAAAAGTTGTAAGGCCATTTCTTGTACATCACCATGCTAGCAGGTTTCATATCTTTTCACAGGGTACTGTATTTCAGAAGCAGCTTCTGTTATTCCAGATTGACCATTCTTGGCTTTATCTCAACATTTTCTCCATCTCCACATCACTTTGCATTTATTGGAAAACTGTTCTCAAATCAACAATACCAATTTATATTACAGAGGTGTCTTTATTGGGAAACAATGCAAGACAACTCAACTATCAGACTGCAAAAGAAAGGGTCAAATCTTTACTATATACGCTGTATAGTGTTTATCAGAATTCGGTATTTTCTGCTTAATTCTCTCTGAATTTTTTTGGAATCTGCTACAAGATAAAATAACAATTATTTCTAGTAAGTAATTGTTTAGGTTTTCTTTCATTATAATTTTTCTTCATATTCCTATAGACTACTGCCAAGCTTACATAAAAGTCTGTTTGCCTAGTAAAGAACTGTAGCTGCAAATCAATTCAAAGTGGTCATTCCTCATGAAAGATTGGGGCTTATCAGGCTTAAGCAAGAAAATGTGGACTCAGCTCATGGTAAAACAATCCTCTCAAGAAAGAGTTTTGTTCTAAGGTGTTAGTCCTGATGCAATTAATATTCCATATGTGGGGAATTAGATAGAATCTGGTATTCCATGAAGGCCTCTGCACTGCCACACAGCAGCAAAACCTCCTTCAAATCCTTCTAATCACAATAAGTAGCAACGGCGCTGAGCTCCAGATCCTCTCTTCCCCTGAGTCCCATTGCAGAATACTGCTGTTGATTTCAACAGGTCAGGCTCTAAGGAAAAGACAGTCTGGAGGGGAAAAGAAGCCTCTGTTCTCAGATGTACCTGTGACATCAGGGGACTGACAGTGGAACAAACAATGTAAAGGAGATCTAATCAAGCCTAGTGAATCAGCCTTACCAGCAGCATTGTCAGGGTGCAGTGACCATGCCCAATTTACATGCCTGGGAAGATAAAGGACAGCTTCTAGAAGGGATCTGTCAAATGCAATATTGCCCCTCTGACCTGTGATGTCAAGGAGAGGATCCTTTCTTGGTTCTCTGTGACTTAAGGCCCTCTTCATATGATGTGAACGTCGCTTAGGACCTCGCACTTGTGCAGAACTAAAAGCTTAACATCACTGAAGTCAACAAAGGTGTTCCACAGGGACAAAGGAAATCCTCGAGCAGGAAGCCAGCCACCATGATGGTCACCATAAGCTAAGCAGCTGTGGTTGGAGTTTTGGTTGCACAAATACATCCTGTTTTTATTAATTACACCACATTCCTTCCTAACTGCTCACTTCATGGAATCGAAACACTGGATGATCTTGAGTTCCACGCCTCAGTTCCTTGAAATGATGGTGTTTGAAAACTGCCTTATTTTACTTTGTGAAGCCAAAGTCATTAGAAGGTAAAAATGTGTATTGGAGAAGTAAAAGGATGTGAGCAAGGAAAGGAAAGTACACGTTGAATACTATGAAAAAAAATTCCATGTGGAATGCATAGTAAGCTGAGTTTCCTAAGTGAAATATGAAAAAAATACAAATTACATAGACATTTAACACCAGACTGGACAAAATCCTGGAAAATATACCACTGGGAACAATTCTGGCCTGTCAATAGGACATACGACTTCACTTGCACTGGAAAATATTGAAACATTTTGATGCCTAAATGCATTTCACAGCAATATTCAAATATCCATTGAAATATCTCAGGAAGCGAAACAAGCCAGATCTTTCAATGCAGAAATAAAATTTCTAACTCCAACCCAGATCCTTCTCTAATCAACACAAATGTAAAGGATCTGAAATGAAGTACCTCTGAATTTACTCTGACTCCACACCAGAAAAATAGATTATTTGGTCCCCTGCCTCATGTCTTCTGAAGTTTCATTAGGTTACGCAAGCAAAACCTTTTGAAATGAAAAGTGTCACAGAACTGCTGAGCACCATTGTTTCTTTCTAATAAAAGAAGGGATAAAAAAAGCTGGAAGACTGAACTTCATTCTACAGATAAATAAAACAGCACTGTGGGACTTCTTTAGATCAAAAATTCTGTTCTTAATGCAAAATTCTGCTTAAAAGCAACACAGCTGCAGCAATATTCAAAACATCACTTTTATATTCAACATTAATAAGACAACAAGAGAAGAGATTCTTCCCACTATTTTAGCAACTTTTTTTTTTTTTTTAATACATCAGCATTTCCATTTTAAATGTGCTTCCAAAGCACCTAAAATCTTACTTGCAGAATTTGCTCCAGGCTTAAATTCTGCATGGGGCTTTTTCTTCCTCTGTATTTAGTCAAAATTTATATTAGGATCAAATATAATTTTTAAAAAACCAAAATGAATATGTATTCAAAACAGTTCAGTATAAACAAGTTAATTCACTGGGGAAGCTCTTCAAGAAGAAAGTCATCATGAGAACCACACCCGTTTTAGACTAATGTCAAATCCAATAATCCTAGAATAGAAATAGTGATGTAATTTGTACTAAGTCTCACTGACTTCAAAGGACACACAAATTTGCAGCCTGTAAGGGCCCTGATGCTTTCTTAAGGAAGATTTTGAAACACCAGAAGAGTTTCAACCGCCATGGTGTTCTCAACCACCATCTGAAGTGGTAAAAAACTTAGTAAAAAACTAAGACAAGTATGAAAGCTACTCTCCACATCATTTGTCTTCTTCAAGTTACGTCTCCTCTGTTTCTGCAGCATTACAACCCCTTGCCTGTTCTGCACTGCTTGCAGCCTTGCTGGCAGGGATGGCCTCATCAGAGCTACTGATTCTGCACCTTAGGATCAGTAATGTTTATTACTGATCCTTCCTTGCTGACCTGTTTTGTTAAAATTGTCGGTGTTAGCTTAAATAGCAAACTGCTAAGCAGGTTTCCTTCAGCGAGACTCTATGGAAAATCTCACAAAAACCTGTGCTGTTAGATCTGCAGGGGCAGCAGCCTTTAGCAAAGCTGCAGTGGGAACTTCTGTGACCAAGGTGAAGGCAACTATGCAAAATATACAGGATCTAAGTGTGCACCTTTCTTTTACCTCTTTCAGGTAAGTAATCATGCTAGCATGGATTCCCTACCAGTCAGACCTGATGGCCCATGCATTCAGGAAAGATTCAAGTAATACAAGTCTCTATCTAATTAAGAGAGTAGGAATCTAAGTAATGTCCTTTATAAACTGACAGAGGACATATATTGCACTGGTTCTTATATTACATTCAGGCTTCAATCCTGAATTTGTCTTATATTTTAACTCCAATCTGAATACAGCAGAGATAGAGCTGGCTTATCTTCAATAAAACATATGCTACAGTAAGATAATTTCACTGTCTAAATTCCCTTGTCCTGAACATCTTCCCAAACATCTTCCTTGCCTTACTTATTCTGTACTCCGAATCTAAATCCAAGAATTTGACTGTATGCTGTACCACAGTATGTGAAGGCACCTTGTAGGAGGTAAAAACTGAACACATGCACAAGCAGTCATAAGATTCAGTTTAGCAAGTCAAAGTCCAGCTGCAAAGGGATGAAGCTGCAAAACTAAACACTACATTTAATCCTTTGGTGGATGGCTAGAGAAAACTGGAGAAAGAGCTAGTGTGAAACACACCAGCTACAAAGCAGCTTCTATACAGGTTGTTCTAGTAAAGAAACCACAACAAAGCACAGCTTAAATGGATTAAAACCAACCTAAGTGTTGGATCTTAAGAGGGAAAAAAAAGACAAAATATTCCTTGAGAAAGCATAATTTCATAATGATATATTCTTGGTGCTATATTTTTAAAATTTGCATTAATGATCTGGAAGAAAAGCAGTGAGAGTAACTCACTACTAGAACAACTTATGGAGATCAGGCTCTTATCGAACTTAATTAAATTCTGACCAGAAGTTTTTTTTTCTCAGAGATGCACTCTAGTTCAAATTGAAATTACATGAAGGCTGTCCTATGACCCATGCTACTGCAGACCTCAGACTAGGCAGTCACAGTGTTCTCTGCAGACTTTATTATTGCTGAATCAATGATCCTTCGACATGACACACAATCACTCACTAGCAACTTTAACAGTGTTGTTTTCACTGTTTTCTTCTGTCACCTTGGTGAGCCTTTGGACGTGCATCTGCCTCTTCTGCGGTGTCTGCATGTGCACACATATGCTGGATTGGTACCCAGCCTGAAGCTTGTCTTTGTTTAGGATGAGGATTGTCTTGTGATGTGTTTACAGGAGCACAGCAAAGTCACTGAAGTTTTGCATCCAACGAGAGGAAGGTGTGACAAAACAGCCCTGAACAGCTGACGTGCACGTGAAGAAGAGGCCTCAGTGTTTGACAGAAGCAATGCTGCTCCCTTGCCTCTCCCCAGAAGTCAGCCATTCAAAAAATATTTTTAGGCTGAAGAGGATGAAGTAACTAAAAGGCCATTTTTGCATTTTTTCAAAAATGTCTGGGTTTTGTACAGGAATATGTACATATGGGTGAAAAGATGGAATTGCTTGGGAGAATCACAAGAGTCTGGGGCCACTGTTTTCTTGATAGAAGTCTCTTGACCATCTCAGATCTTCCCTGTTCCTGTGAGGCTTTTCTCAGTTACATTTTCTCCCTATAGGCAGAAAATTACGCTGATCTTAGTCTTCCAGGCAGAAAGCAGAAAGCCTCACTTGAGCTGTCAGATGAAATAATGGTTACTGGTCAGTGCCTTTTCCTCCAGCTCCACAAAAAAACATTCCCAGAAGTTTTTAGTTCCTGTAGTCAACTGGAACCACTCTTTCCAAAGCCCCTTTCTTAGCCTCAGAAACAAGACTTGTTTTGTTCCCCTTGAGCCCCAGAGCTGTCTTTAACTGTCAGCCATGTTTCTTGGAACACCACTTCAGTGACTCCACCTCTCCTAAGAACCACTTCTTACTTTTCTAACTGTTCCCCCAAGCAAACCCTTTGAGAGAAAGCTTCTCAACATGACCCCACAAGGCCACAACCTCATGTTCTTTCTTCCTCTGTCCCTTACATTTTAGTATCACCTCACCCGCAAAGTCATATTCAGCCATTAATATACAAACAACCTGCAGATTTTGTTTGGATCTGTCTCCTTAAAATCTTTAGCCCAAAATCACAAAGGCTTTCTGAGTCTTCAGCCCAAAATCACAAAGGCTTTCTATGAGATTTCATCACAGACAACACAGAACCAAAACATCAGCCCACTCAACATTCTCCTCATCTTGAGGGATCGGTCTTTATTTTTCTGCCCTCTGCACCCAGCAAACACTTGTCCTGAGCACCTTATGGGTTATGGAAAATATTATGGCCTCTATTGGCACAGAACAGTTGAATAAGGATTCTCCAGCAATTTCACAGAGTGCTGAGAGCATTTTTCATATGGCCACATTTTATTTTCTGAGACAAAATCAGAAGTTGTTAGGAACTGTATCCCTTTTTTCTGAAATAACCAAATGCTCCTTTCACCACCCTCTGTTCCAAGAGGTCTCCAGATCTTTTAACCAACAATTTCAAGGACCATAGTTTTGAGAGTTTCAGCACTTCCACAAGACATAAGGGAAACAAGACAGACAAATAAGGAGAGGAGGAGTAGACGCTGCTGAAAACTCTTCTCATTTAACAAAGGGAGAAGCAAAACTTGTGCTTCATTAGAGTCAATCAATGAATACTAAAGATGACAGTCAACATGGCAGCCACATGGCTGCCCCATAATTATGGGAATGGTTCACTTCTCACATGGCACTTAGAATCAGGGCCACTGTGTCAGGTTCAGAGAGCTGTCTCAGCTAGTAGATTGTTCCATGTTCTATTCCCTCTATTCCCTCTGAGCTTGGTTTAGCTTTTCTACACAGAAAAAGGGAGTTCTGAGCTAGTGAAGATTTCATTCCCGCTTGCTGACCACTTTAATTAACAGCTTCACCTTGCCAGCATAATGCTCTTTAAATTGACCATCCTTGCAGTACTTGTGCCTTTTGATCCACTGCCTCTCATAAAACTGGCTAACCTTTAAGTTCATTATGTTCTTAAAAATACCGCTATGTTCTTAAAATCATTGCTCTGCATTTAGAGAGTGAACCTATTCACCAAATTAGTATGTCATATCTGAGCTACCTACCTTCAAATATCTAGCTTCTCCATTTAAGTGGAATTGACTTGCCACAGCACAATGAAAAGAAGATCAATAATTACAGACTCCAATTTGCCATAGATTTGTTAAACTTCACTCCCTGCTGTCATATCCTCAATAGCTATGGTCAAAGCTACATCCTCACAATCTTTTCTAGCTACATTATATATGTCTCAGTCTTCCAAACATACAAAGGAAACCAGCTGGGAACACTGCACTTTATGTTAGCAGTGAAGACTGTATCCATCTACATGACTGTGCCCTCAAGAGGTTACAGACAGCATAACTCTCACCTCAGTTGTCATTTCTTTGAAGCAGTCCAAGAGACACGTCCAGGAAGACTCCTGAGAGACCGTAACAGCAGTTTGCCAGCTGTGGACTGCAGACCACTGATGTCCACTGCAGAAAAGACTGGCCTTGGGGAGTTGGACACTTGTCACCTACCACCAAATTGCCTTAGAAAAAGCTAAAAGTGTTGTTTTTCATGCAATTTCTGTAATGGCTACAGAGTTGCCCCATGTAATCATGCATGGGAAAGGAAGTGGCTTCCACAATTGCAAATGGCAGGCAAAGTCTATGATGAAGTCTTTCTAGTTGGAACAGAAACTCGACATGTTTCATCCCAGAGTCACCTTAAAATATATGTATACTCTTAGGTAGGACCATCTGAAATAGCAAATACAAACTAAGTACATAGGATCAAGCAATATCCAAAGAGCCATTCTGACTCTGCCTAGATCTGCAATTTCTTGCAGGTTCTGCCATTCAGTTTTTATCAGAAGAGCAGATTTATGGTAAAAGCACTCATGAATAATTCACTCTTTTGAGCTGCCACATGTAACTTGGGGAAATCCCAGCTATAAAACCTTGGCACCATTTAGCTAGCACAAGCTGCAGTACTTTTTTACAGGTGTAAAAAACTGACCTACTTGGAGTTATTCCTCTTTCACAGTACTAGAAGAGAAGGATCAGGCTGTTTGCTTACCACCTCTGGTAAACAAACCTCTCTGCCACATCTTCATAGCAGTAAAAAAGCTTCTAGTGTTGGACTAAGTTTTAGCTTTGGCTCACCACAGCTTCAGTGGGTTGTACATCTGCCCTGCTCTTGGGCCTCGCATAATAATCCATTATCTGTTGGCTTACTTCCTCCTCAAGTCCATGTTTTTAAATCATGTTGAGAAACTTACTTGGATCCTAAACAAAAGGAACACAAGTAAAGCCATAAACTAGCTACACTGAATTTGTCTTTATGCTGGTTTCTAACTTCAAGAGAAATACGGTTTATTCCAACACTCATCCTCTGCCACTGGAGCAAGAGCCCCAGCAGGCTATGGGTGCAGATTCCTCAGACAAAAAAAGAAAGTGAAACCATTTAGCCATCTCCCTGTCACAACACAGAGGCTGAATTAATAGCATCACTCAGTGTCTGCTTATTTTCCTAGGCTTTACATTATATAAAGCTAGATGAAAGTTCTTCACAATTAAAAAGAAAATTTATAAAAGTTTTATTTCATTAGATCTCTAAGTAGAGACCAACTAAAATGACAATCACTGCCACCAAGCCACATTCAAAGCCCACACCATGGTATACAGCTACACCTACAACTGCATTACAGGGAACAAAGAGCTGCCATTCCCTGTTTTTAAATAAGGTGAACAGCTCATGGCTATCTTGACATAAGATAATAATTATAGTGCCTAAGTTAGACATCTGAGTAAATGTAGTTATGTCATTTAAACAATTAACCTACACTGATTTATAGCAACTAAGGATCTGATGAGGGATGTAAGAAACTTGTCTTTACCCTAATATGTCCCTTCAATTTATCCAAATTACTGTCTTTCACCACCTGGCCTCTCCCTTGTGCCCCACAGTTAGGTTTTAAGCAGGTTAAAAAATGACGGTACTCACTTTGGTCTTTTCTTACACACTTCCAGCAGTGCTGATTGAAACGTGAGACAACCATAAAAGCCAGAAGAAGGGAAAATCAGACATGCTGCATAACTAATTTCTGAACTGTAAGCAAAGTTGTTGTCAATTTTCATTTCATATCACAGGTTCACATTTCTTTGAATTGCCACCTACTGAGAACAAGCACTACATGCTCATGCCCTTCTAGGCAGGATGCTGCCTGGTCAGCTTGGACAAGCCTCAGGGGTTGCCATGGTGTGTGGTCTGAAGGAGCCTCTCACTCCTTGTCCAGGAGTCACCATCCTGCCTCATAGAAGGATGCACACTTTCAGCTCACGCCAGTGTCACGAGGAGCACGGTTCCTCCTGCATCTCCTGACCATATTCCCACTGCTGAAGCTGCTGTGTTTGCTGGGGTGGCTGTAAGCAAACAGCTGTAAGCTCCTTGCCATCTCTGTTCCACAGGCTCATGGGGGAGCACGGTCACGAGACAGGGGCCAAATGCAAATTAAAACCAGATGAGGCGAGACAGCAGTTGGAAAGAGGGGGTGGTTAAAGCCTGTGACAGCTCCAAGTGAAAATAGTCAGACAAAGCGGGTTTGCAGATTGTCACTGAACTGAGAACCTCCTCCACCCCCAACTGCCTGGCTGGAACTGTATAATGGAGCAGGTTTCAAGAAACCACAGCTCCCAGCAGAGTTAACTCTCCAGCAGCTGCTGCACTTTCAAATTGTCAGACAGATTAAACACAGGAATGCCTGTGGGTCACAAAGCTGAGGGAACGGTATGATGGGGTCAGCTTGCTCTAAAGTGCAGAAACTACTCAAAAAGTTGGAGACAGGACTCTCTGCAGCCAGGAGGGAGTTACACTGGTATCATCTGGCTGAAGGCTTGGCACAGGGCCCTTTCCCAGCCTCAGCTGTCCTCACCAAGCTGGACAGCTAGTGGGGTTTTGTCTTGTGCTTCCTTAGAAGCTGCAGTCCTGGCATGTAACCAGACTGCCCTTGCAGGACAAGTGCCTGTTTGGAGGGGAGAGAAACGAGAGTTCCTCTACAGTCCACTCCTTTGGGGAATGAGCCAGGGCACCTGGCTGGGCCTGGACACTTCAGGGCACCCGAAAAGTGGGCCCCTGCACTGCTTCAGCATCCAAAGCTCAGAGAAATGCATTACCTTATGGGGGCAAGCACATGGGTGCAGTGGAGTGCTTGCATCAGGAAAAAGTGAGTGCCACTGATCCGCATGTCACCAATGACGAGAGGGTGATGATTTACTGGGAAAACTGCCCTGTAAAAAGCATGCCTGTGGATCCTATTTACTGTCTCATACCCTTCAAATAATCTTACAGTTACAAAGACGCCACACAATTACAAGTTAGAAAAAGGAGCGGAGGTAATTCTCCCACACACTGGCTAGCCCATGGAGACAACAAACCTGTGGCACCATCAGCAGGCAGTGTGGGTCAGCTAGCCCAGCAGGGCTCCTCCTGGGAGATGGTGGGCCACCTCCACCAGGGTGGATAAACAATCCACACTTCAAACCTGGGCCAAAAGCTTGTTGCCAGATTCGTGCAGCTGCAGAGAGCAGAGCTGGAGGGAGCTCTGCCAGTAATAGGGGTAAGAAGGAGAAAGAGTGGTTGTTCCCACACAACACAGCCTCTCCTCTGCCAAACCACAACACTTCATGTGGATCTGTAGCCCACATGCTTCTCCAGGTACCTCCAACTCAGCTATGCTCTGCTGGAAACTACAACCCACAAAACTGCTGTGAAGATGCTGGACCACAGAAGTCGACTTGCCATGCAGCTCTCAAAGGTGACAAAATGACCAGGCAGGGACTTGAGCACAAGAGAGCACAGGACACTGTGTCTTTGGGCCACATTTAGACAGCCACACAAGCAGCTCAGTTGTTGAGGGAGCCAAGTGGTCTCCCTCACTAGGAAAAAGTTTGAATCACCCCCTCCTCTTCCCAAAGTGTCAGGAGAGTCTTAACATGAGCAAACAGATATCCTGGACATGCCCATCCTCTCTCCACAAGAGCACTTACCCCCCAGGAACTGGATGCCTCCTGCCACCCTGCCCACAGTCCTGGAGATGAGCTCGGACACACAGCAGCCCATGAGCGCAGTCAGGGCCACCAAGAGAAGCAGCCCACAGCCCAGGCCCGTCACCACCGTGCAGATCCTCCACTCGGCGCTCGGGATGGCCTGGAAGGAGGCATAGCGGCCACACTGCTCCACCATCACGGTCATCTGGCGGCTCTCATCCCGCACCGGGTAGGAACACCTCCGGAAAGTGCCGAAGGAAACAGACTTCTCCAGCTGAGACCCCAAGAGCCAGTAGGGCATGAAGAAGCCAACACAGGAGGCAGCAGCGCAGAGGAAGGAGAGGAAGGCCCAGACAACGCCGGCACAGGTGAGGCTGGAGGCCATCTTTGTATCTGATCCAAGACCCCTCACGATGGGAAGACACAAAAGTAACTGTATTTTAGAGGAGCTTTATGGATAATCCGGAATCTCTCAGCCTTGACAAATCCTCACACTGGGAGAAGCTTGAATCATAACAACCAGGGGAATATTTCCTCCCATCATGAAGTCAAAGGTCCCTAATTAAATAACAAAACACAAAAAAGGAGAAAAATACAAGTTCAGTAACACTGACATTAGAAAAAAGTATTTGTCTGCTAGAGTGCTTTTTCTTCCTAGAAGACTCCTGAATAAAATATGTCACTTTTCTGTCCTACCCTTGCAAGCAGACCCTACAATTGCTCTCAGTACACCAGCTCTTGTGGCCGGCAGCCCAGCTGCCACAGGCTGCTGTGCACATCCAGGAATGCTCTGCAGCCACCTTCAGGGGCTCCCTGTGAACTTGCCTCACTTTCCTCCACTCTAAGTCCCGATCTTTCCAATACCGATAGAAAAAATAGACAAGTTCTTGCTTATCCTTACTTAGCCAGACCTTCCTCCTGCAATGCCTGCAGAACATACTTCACTTTACAGATGTTCCTGCAGCTTCAGTGCAAAACCACCCACAGTGGCTAAGGCATTTCAAGATCAGACTCTTGTGACACAAGAGTAAAACTTATTAACACACTCCCAAAAGAAGTGATACGAGATGACATTTTTTCCAGCACTCTAAGTTGTTTTGCATCCCTGTTCAAAAGGAGCCTTTTACCACTTGATGTCCCAAAGTGCCAGGAATCCAATCTCCAGGTGGGCTTCTAGTAAGCAAAGATATTGCCACATCTTTTGGATTCACCCCTACACAACCTCAAGGAAAACACAATTAAAACACAGAGGTATCTCTTAATATTCCTGCTTGCATTCAGCCCAGCTCTTCTTTGCCTCTTCCCAGCTCAAACACAGAAGCCATAACCCCTTTGTATCCTTCTCAGACAACTTCTAACCTGTCAGCTCAGTATCGGTGTGCCCAAGTGTGTTTGACTGTCACAGAAACCTACATGCTATTCCCAGAGGCTGGGGGTCTATTTCTTGTTAAATTCATGTTGGATCATTATTCTAACTTCATTTGTAAATTTATGATCATTTCCTCACTGTTGCTGCCAAATTAATTCTGATAGCTATTTACAGGGGCTTTTTCTTCTAAGCATTATTAGACACCAATCAGTGAATCCAATTCATGAAAAGGCAATAAAATGAATACTACTTCAGCACAAGGAGGGAATGTAGATAAAGTTTGTAAGTGAAATTAGCCATGTGCACTACACGAAAGTTTTGTTTACTTTTAAAACACTAAGAAAATAACGTCTCTTCTGTAGTATTAAAAACATCTGTGCTTCTACTAAATAAGAGTACACCTATCTACCCACAGCCTATCCACAGAAATGTCTTTCAACCTGCAAAATGCCAAGCCCCTGGGGATAAAAGCTTGCCAGAGAAGAATGGGGGGGCACCATTTCTTCAGAAGCATCATCTAGAGAAGGATCTTGGCGTGGCAGCAAAAGTCTAAGCCAAAGTGGGTCACAGCACTTAGGGGAGATCATTCCCTATCTCGCAGGAGGTATGGCTGGAAATAGGGGACAACATGGAGGGTCCCAGGGGTAGGACCCTGCAAATCCTGTGGCTTCAGCGGGGCAGCAGCTTTGGCTCCCCGGAGCTTGCCAGCTCACAGCCTGGGCGCTCTCCCGGGAGGCTGACTCGCCCCTCCGGCCCCGAAACCCCGCTCCCCGCCCTCCAGGAGAAGGAGGGGGCGGCAGAGAGATACGGCTTCCCCCGAGGGAAGGCGGCGGCCGGGAACCAAAACTCGCCGGGGTGATGCCAGGGAAAACCTGCGGGCGAGCGGGCGCAGCGCCCGCGGAGCCAACCGGGTGTGGGGTGCCGGGTGGGGCGGGCTGAGGTGCAGAGGACCTGGGAGCGGCAGGGGATCAGAGAGGGGCAGGAGACGCGGGAGGAGGAGTTGTGGGAATAGGGGGTCCGAGACGAGCAGAATGGGAAGGAAAGGAGAATTCGGGAGGGGATCGGCTGGAAAGGCAGAGGTGCCGAGAGTGAGGGGAATCTGAGTGCCCAAGAGGACGGAGAGCCGGGAAACTGAGGGGCCGGGAAGGGAGAGCGGTCCGGGGTGGCAGGGAGATACGGGAAGGACGGGGGCCCGGGAGAGGAAGGATTCGGGAAGGCAAGAGGATGAGAGGGCTGGGAATCCGAGCAGGGAAGGGAGTCTAGAGGGTCCGGTGCAACGGGCAAGGGATGCGGCCAGGCTGGGTGTCAGAGCGGGGAACGGGAACACAGGAGGCAAAGAGGGTCGGGGATGCAGGGGATGTGGCCGTGCAGGGTGGGGAGGGGTCGTGAAGGGAAAGGACGTTCTGAAGGCGTGGGGATCCGGAGTCATGCAGGGGATGCAACGTACCGGGAGCGAGGGAAGGCAGAGGTTCGAGAAAGGAAGGGGGTGCAGGGGGTCCGTGAGGGGCAGGGGACTGCGCGAGAGCCGGTGTCTGGAAGGAGCAGGAGCGGCGAGGGTTCCAGGAGTGCCAGGATGGGGGCAGGCGCGGTGCCGGGGAGCGAAGGGCTACTTACGGACACGCCGGCTGTGGAGGCTGTCCGCCGCGGCTGCCGGGAGCACATGGGAACGGGGCCGGCGGGCGGCGGCCGCCCCAAGCGACTCCACCCGCGGTCCCGGCGCAGAGGCGACGCGGGTGCTCGGGGCGGGCGGGACCGGGACCGGGAGCCTCCCTAGCCCGGCCCGTCCTTTCCTCCGCACGTTCCTCTCTCCCCGCGTTTGATTCTTCGGGAGGCAGCGCACTCCGCCGCCTCTCCTCCCCCTTCCCCGCCACCGCCTCCCCGGGCGGGACCCGCCGCGGTCGGCGCAGTGGCGGGGCCGCGGATGGGGCCGGGGGCGAGGGGCCGGGCGGCGGCCGGGGAGAGGCGAACGGGAGAACGGGGGCGCGTCCCCGAGCCCTGACGGGGCGGGGCGGTGGTCCCGGCCCAGCGGGGTCGCTGCGGGGGTGGGCCCCGACTTCCCGAGCCCGCCCTGCACTGCGACGGAGGGGGTCTCGGGTCCCGGGGCCGGAGCGGTGGGTCCCGGGACCGGGTTGGTGCGGGGATGGCGGGGAGCGCTGCGGCGTCCCCGGGCTCGGCGGCTCAGTGCGCGGTGCAGGGGGCGGTGAAGCCGGAGACGGAGAGGAGGATAGGGCAGAAAAGGAGAAGCGGGGGAAAGATAGCGAAGAAGTAGTATTTGAAGGAGAAGGGAAAGGCTGTAGACCTTACATGGGAAAATCTCCTGATGATGTGTGTATGATCAGAACTGTGTCTGTCTCTGCATACGAGCTGCTGATACAGCATTTTGATCGCAACAGTTCCCGAGTTGGTCTAGAGCGAGAGTAAATGTGATCACAGTATTAAGCAGCTCATCCCGGATAGGTTAGGTCAAGCGGAGAGACGGGAGCTTCAGCCCTTTCCCAGAGTGTCTTAAGTGGGAAAGTTCTGAGGGAGGATTGTCTTCTGCACAGACAGCCTCTGAAAGAAAAAGATATTTCCTATTCTGGTTTTTCCTCTATGTTCAGATGCATGAATATATTTCTCAGATATAAGACAATTTTATGACAGATTTAAATTATGTCAGCAGCAGACATGAAAAACCTCTTTGGTAATGTTTCTTTTACAGTCCTGGCATGTAATTTAAACGCCATTCATTAATATTATTAATGCTAAATGGAAGTGAGGTTTATTGCACTCAGTCTGCATTTACACCATTTAATAATAACAGCAGCTATTTTCAGAATTAAATTGCAAAGCTGCTTTATTGTATTTTTAAAATTAGACTTCCAATTTTTTACCCCACAATTCAAAATCTTAAAATCAGAACATTACTGAAAATGCATATTTTCTCAAGGGATAAGAAATAGATTGGAAAGTATCTAGCATGATCAAGTTTTCCACCCTAACATTTCAAAGGAAATGTACTACAAAAAATCAAAGAAGTGGGTTAAATATAGGCTGAATTCTAGAATATATGCAGTAAAATACCTCACAAGGAAGATCATGAAGGCATAACCCCAGAGCAGCCATACCCACAGCTGACTACCCCTAGTCTACATCCACCTAGTGTACATGTATATTAGCAAGTAATGTGGATCAATCTGGTGCTGGATTTCATGGTGTTGAGACCCTAAATGATTTTCAATAGGTTTTTTTTCTGTTTCACTACAGGCTGGGTCTGTGAACTGAGGGCCCCATGAGAACTTAGAACCCATCTGATACACACCTGGCACCTGTCTTCTGCTACATTGCTATCTGAATCCACTCTGTGTACTCACCTCTGATGGGTAAAATACAATGTGGTAAATGAGGATAATCTGGAGATTCACTTCAAAAGCACGCCCTTGATCCACACCAAAACATGAAAGTGGATGTGCCCACGGGGTGTTTGACCAAAAAGGAGCAAGTATGACTTTCCCAAAGCTGAGAGTTGGAGCCTGCTCCAAGGCTCTTTTCACTGCTGCACGTAGGGTTATGGTTACGTCCAGGATAGGGTTATAGCTAGGATTAAGGTTATGCCTAGGGTTACAGTTCAGAAAACTACAAAGCCCAGAGCTCCAAGCACACTGCAGCTACAAATGGCATGCCAAGGGGAACAAAAATCTGTCATAACATGGCTCCTTCCATACCTTTCTACTTGGCACCAGACTCAGCCCAAGGTGACTTTCACTGCTTCACCTAGGGTTAGGGTTCCACCTAGGGTTAGGGTTCAGAAAACCACAAAGCTCAGATTTCCAGGGACTGTGCAACTACAGTTGACCTGCCAAAGGGAATGCAAGACAGCCACAAAATAGCTTTCTCTATGCTTTTTTGCTTCGCACCTGACTCAGCCCAAGGCTCTTTCCACTGTTCCAATGTCCTGGGGTGACTGTGATGTTAAATTGTGTCCCCATTCATCTGCCTAGCCCAGAAATAAGTTTTTTATCTTTAAAACTTCATCTGAGAGTAAAAGTGAGTAGAGAAGAATCACCAAGTCTGTTATCAGAGACTGTACTTGCTCCCCCCTGCATTCTGGGATGGGGTTTTGACTACAGTACAGGCAACAAGGGAGAGATTGCCTTTGCTTTGCAGCTAGCCGAAGCAGAGAGGTCTTCCTAGACTGTTTTCTTTCCCTTTTCTTGGAACTGTTCAAGCCTACTCTGAAGGGGGAGTCTGGGGACTCAGGAGAGCACCTGGAGCTTGCACCTGTGGACTACAGGGGGCTTAAGCTGGTCAGTAGCATCTTTCAGCGCCAGAGGGATTGATAACAGAGTCAACACCCACAGGAGGCAGACCCTCTGAATTTGTCATCTCTTCCAAGCAGTGAGAGATTTTGTAATTTGGTATCGTTAATTTTTGTGCTGGATAGTGCTTTGCCTCTTAAATAAGCAGTTTTTTTTCTCAGAGAAATCTCTTCCCGAACTGGTTGGGGGTGGGAGGGGCCACGTGAATTTGCTTCCTGGAAGGGGCGCCATTGGAGATTTTCTCCCAGTTTTGCCCTAAACCAGGACAAATATATTTATTGGCACCCTACGTGAGGCACATGAGAGTGGAAAACCCTGTACTGATTGTATTTAGGTGGCAATTACTTTGTACTGGGAGAAGATAAAGCCGTCTGTAGCCATGCTGTTTGAATAAATAATGTCTTTTGAGGTGGAGGTCTTCATGTGTTTCTGTCTCTAGGCTTTTTTGATGTTTTAATACCTTTATGGTCCCTCAGTTTATTCTCTTATCCAGAAATAGCTCCAGTATTGTCCCTAGCATGTAGTTGTTACAATAGAGGGGCACAGATTAGAATAGCTATTTGGCTTGGCCTAGTGATAATGATTTGTAGGAAGTTTATTAAGGTGCTGGAGTCTGTTCCAGGTATGGATGGTTCATGGTTATGGTTATGCATCCAGTTTGTTAGAGGAGGAACAGAGGATGAGGCTTTTCAGCCTTTCCTTTCCTTCTTCTCCTCTGAATCTGTTACATCACTATTGGAGAATGTTCGTTTCCCCCTGAATGTTAAAGAGACCATCTTTCTGGCATTTAATCTGGCACGTTTCCTCTATACAGTCTGCAGCTTCCCTAGAATGAGGGCTGAGATTTCTAGAAAGACTGATGACACCCCTGACCCAGGCATGGAAAATCCCGAATAGTGTGGAAAATGGGAGAATATGGGCCAAATTCTGAATGAATTTTCTGACCCTATAGTTTGGGACTTTCCACGTGAACAAATTCAGAACTTGTTGGAGTCTGGAATACAGAGTGTGTGCCCTTGTTTCTGATACTTAGTTATAAGATCTAGAAAAACACTGAATTTTTTATAATATAATATATTCCAGACTCCAACAAGAACACAGCTGAGATGGGTTAATACCTGAAAGAGAAGTGTCATGATGACTTCAAATTAAAAAATGTCATTGCAGTAAGCTGGGCTCTGGCATATGCTTATCGTACACTAGATACTGTAGGGCAGCAAACAGGGGAAAAGAGACAGGGAAATAAATCAACAGCTACCCCAGTCGCTCAAGCTGCACCCAATACCCCAGTTATGAAACTGGTAGCTAAACCAGACAGCAAGCCTCAACCAATGCCTGTTGCTACTAGCATGAGAAACAGAAAGTGCACAGACAAGACCAATTGGCCAGTGGATGATGATGATGATGATGATGATGATGACGTGAGAGAAGGACCCCCAACACCTCCTGACATAAAACCAAGAGTCAAAGCAACTGGCACAAAATCAGAGGCTAATATTGAGTCCTTTTCCCTGAAAGACCTTCGTGGCCTAAAGAAGGACTACACTTGACAATCTGATGAATCTATCATCAGTTAGTTAGTCCATCTTTGGGATGCTGCAGGCAAGGCTGCAGTTCTGGATGGCACTGAAGCAAGACATTTGGGATCCCTGTCACATGATCCGGTTATCGACCAGGGGATGATGAGGGGGTCTAACTCTCACAGTCTCTGGGCACAGGTCCTGGGAAGTGTAGCACAAAATATCTGTGCGTAGATGATCTCTACATGCAGCAAACACAGTGGAAAACCATTGAACAAGGGATCCAACGCCTGAGAGAAATGGCAGTGGCAGAGATTGTCTTTTCAGATGACGTAAACACTAGGAATCCAGACTTGGTGCCATGTACATCTGTGATGTCGTGAAAATTGGTATGTCTTGGGCCACAAGAATATGCTTCTGCTTTAGCAATAATGAAGCGGGATGACAGGGATGAGACCTTGCTGGATATGGCAAAGAAGCTCCAAGCATATGCAGATGACGTGCATGGCCCAACACCTGTAAGAATTGCAGCTGAGGAAACATGTCTACAGAAATTAAAAGATAAGACAGAAGAGAATCACAAGAAATTCAGAGAGGAGATTATAGAGAACCTTCTCCAAATTTCAGCAGTACAGATCAGAAATCCTAGTACTCAAACAGATGTTCCCCAGATAGGGAGAGAAAGTACATCCCACAAGCTGGGCTGTGGTTCTTCCTGCGTGATTGCAGAGAAAACATGAGCAGATGAGATGAGAAACCTACTGCTACTCTGGCACAATCGGTGTGTGAATTTAAGAAAGGCAATACTCAGAAAGGAAGTTCCACCAAAAAAGAAGCAGCTTCATTTGCCCATAGCTGAACTGCCAGGTATGATGATGATGACATGTCCGATCCCCTTAAAAGAGCCTCCAAGACATATACCCAAGGAAAGAAAGATAACCAAGCTTAGAGGGACCCTGCCACTAGCCAAGTAGAGGCTAGGAAGAATCGTGTCTTTTGGACTGTGTGGATTTGTTGGCCTGGCACTTCTGAACCACAAGAATATAAGGCTTTGGTTGATACTGGTGTGCAGTGCACATTAATCCCATAGAAATATGTGGGGGCAGAATCTGTTTTTATCGCTGCCATGACAGGGGATTGCAAGATTTCACCTTGGTAGAAACAGATGTGAGCCTGACTGGAAATGAGTGGAAGAAACACTCTATTGTGACTGGCCCAGAGGCCCCATGCATTTTGGGCATAAACTACCCACTACCTAAAGTGGGTATTTCAAAGACCCAAAAAGATTCAAGTGGGCATTTGGGATAGCAGCTGTAGTGATAGAGGGTGTCCAGCAACTGAACACCTTGCTGGGACTATCAGAGAATCCATCTGCAGTAGGACTTCTGAGGGGGCAAGAACAATGGGTACCAATTGCCATTTCTACAGTCCATCACCGACAGTATAAAACAACTTGAGATGCTGTGATCCCCATCCATAAAATGATCTGAGAGCTGGAGAGCCAAGGGGTGGTCAGTAAAACCCACTCACTCTTCAACAGCCCCATTTGGCTTGTGTGTAAATCTGAAGGAGAATGACTGTGGACTATTGTGCATTAAATGAAGTGACTCCACCACTGAGCACTGCCATGCTGAACATGTTAGAGCTCCAGTACAAGCTGGAGTCCAAGGCACCAAAGTAGTACACCACTATTGACAATGCCAATGCATTTTTCTCCATCCCTTTAGCAGCAGAATGCAGGCCTCAGTTTGCCTTCACATGGAGGAGAGTGCAGTACACCTGGAACCGACTGCCCTAGGGGTGGAAGCACAGCCCCACTATCTGCCATAAACTGATCCAGACTGTACTGGAAAAGGGTGAGGCTGTATATCAATAACATCATTGTGGGGGGCAGAACACAGCAGCTGAGTGTTTGAGAAAGGAGAAAAAATCATCCAGATCCTCCTGGAAGCTGGTTTTGCCATTAAGAAGAGCAAAGTTAAGAGACCAGCTTGTGAGATCCAGTTCCTGGGAGTAAAGTGGCAAGATGAACAGTGTCAGATTCCTACCAATGTCATCAACAAGACCATAGCAATGTCTCCACCAACCAATAAGAAAAAAACACTATCTTTCTTAAGTGCCATAAGCTTTTGGAGGATGCATATTCCTGAGTACAGTTAGATGGTGAGCCCTCTTTACCTGGTCATTGGAAGCAGAATAATTTCCACTGGAGCCCTGAACCACAACAAGCCTTTGCCCAGATCAAGCAAGAGATCATTCATGCAGTTGCTCTTGGCTCACTCAGGATGGGACCAGATGTGAAGAATGTGCTCTACTCTGCAGCTGGGAGCCATGGTCTGTCCTGGAGCCTTTGGCAGAAGGTGCCTGGTGAGACTCGAAGCCAACCACTAGGATTTTGGAGTCAAAGGTACAGAAGGTCTGAAGCCAACTACACCCCAACAGAAAAGGAAATTTTATCAGCCTATGAAGGAGTCCAAGCTGCATCGGAGATGATTAGTATAGAAGCACAACTCCTCCTGGCACCCTGACTACCGGTGCTAGGGTAGTGGATGTTCAAAGCAAAGGTTTCCTCCACCCACCATGCCACCAGTGCCACATGGAGCAAGTGGATCGCCCTCATCACGCCGCACGCCCGTATTGGAAACCCAAATCGCCCTGGGATTTTGGAGATAATTACAAACTGGCCAGAAGGTGAAAACTTTGGTCTCACTGATGAAGAGCAGGAACAAGTGACACGGGCTGAAGAAGCTCCACCATACAACCAACTGCCAGCAGAAGAAACATGCTATGCTCTGTTCACTGATGGTTCCTGTCGCATCGTAGGGATGAACCAGAAGTGGAAAGCCCCACACGACAGGTTGCAGAAGCTACTGAAGAAGAAGGTGGATCAAGCCAACTTGCGAAACTCAAAGCTGTTCAACTGGCCCTGGACATTGCTGAAAGAGAGAAGTGGCCGAAGCTCTACCTCTACACTGATTCATAGATGGTGGCCAATGCTCTGTAGGGATGGCTGGAAAGATGGAAAGAAGCTAAGTAGCAACGTAGAAGAATACCAGTTTGGGCTGCTAAAGTGTAGAAAAATATTGCTACCAAAGTAGGAACACTACCAATAAAAGTCCGCCATGTAGATACCCATGTCCCCAAAAATAGAGCTAATAAAGAACACCAAAACAATAAGCAAGTAGATCAGGCTGCAAAAATAGAAGTGTCAAAGATAGATTTAGATTAAGAACACAAAAGAGAGTTGTTCCTAGCTCAATGGGCCCATGATGCCTCAGGCCATCAGAGTAAAGATGCCACCTATAAGTGGGCATGGGAGTGAGGGGTGGATTTAACCATGGATAGTATTTCTCAAGTTTACCATGGCTGTGAGACGTGTGCTGCAATCAAGCAGACCAAGAGGATAAAGCCCCTCTGGTATGGGGGGTGGTGGTCCAGATACAGGTATGGGGAGGCCTGGCAAATTAATTACATCACACTGCCTCAAACCCACCAAAGCAAGCGCTATGTGCATTTTTTTTACAATAGTAAAAACCACCACAGGATGGTTGGAAACCTAGCCTGTACCTCATGCTACAACCTGTAGCACCATCATGGGCTGTGAAAAGCAAGTCCATTGGGGGCATGGTATCCCTGAGAAGATGGAGTCTGACAATGAGACTCATTTCAAAAACAACCTTATAAACACCTGGGCTAGGGAGCACGGTATTGAGTGGGTGTACCTTATCCCCCACCATACACCAGCAAGTAAAGTGGAGAAATACAACAGGCTGTTAAAAACCACCATAAAGGCACTTTTAAAAACTGTGAGTAGCATCTAGCAAAAGCCACCTGGTTAGTCAACACCAGAAGTTCTACCAGCCGAGCAAGTCCTGACCAATGTGAGTTTCTGCATGTAGTAGATAGAGACAAAGTCCCAGTGGTGCATGTCTGAGAGGAATGACAGGTTTGTCTTTAGAAACAAGCTGTGGGTCTGCTGATAAGATGAAACTATCACTGAGAGATAACAGAAACAATGGGACAGATTCCACTGAAAGATGAAAGAGACACTGGGGAAACACCATAATATTCCACAAGGGTTAAGAAGGGATTATGCATTGCGGGGAGGGGGGTGGGGCTGGTAACTGTCATGGAGTGACTTTACCTTTAAGATAGCTTTGGGAGCTAAGGAAGTTGAAGCTGCTGGAGGCTGATGGGAGTCTTTTCTCCTGACCAATTGTCGGTCATTTCTGAGAACTGGTGGCGGTTTTAACCATTCAGAAGTGAGATCAACTTGTGAACACCACCTTAAGATGTAAAGCCAGGGTTCTCT
>NC_031768.1:63447017-63460054 GCF_001522545.3 Parus major | reverse complement strand
AAAATAGTTTTCTTGTGAGAAACTCCATAGATTAGCAGAAGAAGACTTCTGTTTCTTTACAAAGGCTGATGAAAAGACTCTAGCAGGAATTGGGACTGTTTTAAACACCAAAGTTCCAAAGTTTTTTGTCTCTATGTTGTCATGTGAACAAGAGAATGGTTGACTAGTGGGGGATAAAGGGGTTTTCTGGAGGTTTATTCTGGTGTTCTTATTCTTGTCGTTTTGTTAATAAACTTTCCTTATTCAAGTTTTAAGCCTGTTTTGCTCTTGTTCTAATCCATATCTCACAGGAAGAAATAAGTAAGTTTTCTAGTGATTTTTTAGTTGCTGCTTTAAAACCACGACAGTATCCCAGCTATCAGGCGTTCTGGGATGTCTGTACCTCTCAAGTACCTCAGCCTATAGGGAAAGCAAGAAGGGACATACAGACAGGAATTAGGATAAAAGGGAGGCTGCACCCTCCAAAAATTTGAGAGACCCCAGGGGAATGCCCCATGGCCTCTTCCTTTATTTGAATAAAATAAAAGGACTCCTCTGTCTCCTTTTTGGACATAAACCTCTGGTGTTTGTAGATTAATTTTCCTGACAATGTCAAAAGTCTGTTAAGGAAGGCAATTTAAGTAAATTCTGCCTCAAGTACAGACAAATCCATTTGTAAGGCTGTCTTTGCTCAAAGACCAGGTTGCACATGGTGGATAATGCAGAGAGATGGAACAACACAATGTCTACCGCAGCGAGGTCTCATCATTGGGTGAAATGTTACTGCCATTGTCTGTACATTAAAACCACGCAAACATAAAACAAAAAGAAATGTGTAAGTGTTGAAACTATGAGCTAGTGAAAGACGGAGATTTGAGTGAGTAAAATGAGAGAGTGGAGAATCCTGCAGCTCTGCAGCATGTGGCCTAGATTCAGTGGCTCGGTGTAGGACGTGATAGGGGCATGATGAGTGTTGGTTGCATTTTTTTGGGTGGAACGAGAGGAAGATTTTATGTGAATATGTATGTGTGTGCAGAGTTAGAATATGTTAGTTTTAGCAGTAAGCTGACAAAATGAGGATAATGGATGGAACGTCCTGGAGTGACTGTGATGTTAAATTCTATCCCCATATCTCCGTTTTGGAACACAGATATCTGCTAGGGAGGGCAGGAGCTTCCCTTGGAATGAAACTGTAGACGCCCCTCCCTCTGAATTATTATAAATTTGAAATCAAGGGGCTCTCAGACAGAGATCTGGGCATACAAATAACAGTTCTTTACAAGTATGTATAACCAAGCAAACAAACAGTAACTACAGCATTAGCAAGAAAACAGAACCAGGGACCCTGTGACAGCCTTCTCGCCTGAGACGGGAAGAGGATGGAGGAGAGGCTTTGCTTCACAAGCCCCCTCGGGCAGTCAGTCCCAGTGCTCCTGCAGGGCTCCGAGGAACAGTCGGCTGGAAACAGCAGGGATGAGCTGAGATCCTGGGCCGGTGGCTGAGGTGTATCAGCAGCTCCACGGTGGTGGCTGGCACTGCCGCACATCCCGGCAGGACAGGGGGTGCGAGGCCACCAACAAAGAGGGAAGAAGGAGAAGAAGAAGCAGCAGTTCCGTCTGGGTGACTGGCAAATTCCCCTCTCGTCTCAGCAACAGCTCCAGCAAAAAGTGTCCTTCTCTGAAGCTGAAGAAGCTCGCCAAACTGTACAGCCCTCCCTTTTTCCTACCCCTTTCACTGCTGGGCCCAGTTGAACTCTTTGTTTTTCTCAAGTACCAACCAAGTACCCACAGTCAGGTTTTTCCCCCGCAACTAATGGGTAAAAATTCCACAGGTGAGCCAGAGCTAAAACAAGGACACCTAACCTCCAACACCTCATTCATCTACCTACCCCAGAAATAGGTTTTTTATCTTTAAAACTTCATCTGAGAGTAAAAGTGAGTAGAGAAGAATCATCGAGTCTGTTATCAGAGACTGTACTTGCTCCCCCTGTATTCCGGGATGGGGTTTTGGCTACAGAACAGACAGACAACAAGGGAGAGATTGCTTTTGCTTTCTGAGTAGCTGAAGCAGAGAGGTCTTCCTAGACTGTTTTCTTTCCCTTTTGTAAAAGTTCAAACCTGCTCTGCACTGGGGATTGGGGGAGCACCGGGAGCTTGCACTTCTTGACTACCGGACACTTGTCCTGGGCAGCAGCATTTCCCAGTGCGGGAAGGATTGATAAGAGAGGGAACACCCACAGGAGGAAGACCTTCTGATTTGTCATCTCATCAGAGTGGCGACAGGTTTTGTGATCCAGAACTGTTCATATTTCTGATGGGTGGTGTTTTCCCTCTTTAAAAAAAAATGTTTATTCTAATTCTCTAAGAGAAATCTCTCCCCGAAACAGTTAGGCGTAGAACAAGTCACAAGGGCTTGCTTCCTGGAGGGGGCCTTAATGGAGGTTCTCTACCAAATTTACCACAAACCAGGTCATACACCTGCAGTCAGGGCGATGCCTACGGTTCGGATTATGCCTAGAGTTAGGATCCAGAAAACTACAAAGCCAAAAGCTCCAACCACACAGCATCTACAAATCACATGCCAAAGAGAATAAAAATCTATCGTAACATGGCTCTATCAATACCCTTCTACTTCACACATGACTCATACCAGGGAGCCTTTTACTCCACCAACTATGATACACTTAGGGTTACGGATAAGATTCGGGTTAGTGTTCAGAAAACCACAAAGCCCAGAGCTCCAGGGACTGTGCAGCTACAATTGACCTGCCAAAGTGATAAGAAAAGTACCAAAAAATAGCTCTCCCTCTGAGATTTTGCATGGCACCTGACTCAGCCCTAGGCATTTTAAAGAGCTCAACCTAGGGTTAAGGGTTTAAGCCTAGGGTTCGTGTTCAGAAAACCACAAAGCCCAGAGCTCCAGGGACTGTGCAGCTACACTAGACCTGCCAAAATGAAAAGAAAACTGCCACAAAATAGCTCTCTCTAAGATTTTGCACAGCACCTGACTCAGCCTTAGGGTTTTTCCAAAGCTCAACCTAGGGTTAGGGTTACGCCTAGGGTTAGGTTTAAGCCTAGGGTTAGGGTTTAGAAAACCATAAAGCCCAGAGCTCCAGGGACTCTGCAGCTACAATTGACCTGCCAAAGAGAAAAGAAAACTGCCACAAAATAGCTCTCCCTCTAAGATTTAGCTTGGCACCTGACTCTGCCCTAAGCATTTTAAGGAGCTCAACCTAAGGTTAGGTTTAAGCCTAGGGTTAGGGTTTGGACAACCACAAAGCCCAGAGCTCCAGGGGCTGTGCAACGCTAACCCGAGGTGTAACCCTAACTCTACGTTGTGATCTGGAAAATGCCTGGGTCTGACTCACATGCCGAGCTTAGAAATAGAGTTCAAGGCAGTTTTCTTTTCACTTTGGCAGGTCTATTGTAGCTTCACAGTCCCTGGAGCTCTGGCTTTGTGGTTTTCTAAACCCTAACCCTAGGTGTAACTCTAACCCTAGGCGCAACCCTAAACCTAGGTTGAGCTTCTTAAAATGCCTAGGGCTGAGTCAGGTGCTGAGCTAAAAGGTTGTAGTTGTTTAGATTTGCTAATTTCGTTTTCCTCGCCAATGCACCAAATTCATGTCATGGTTTTAAAGCAGCAACTAAAAAATCACTAGAAAACTTACTTATTTCTTCCTGTGAGATATGGATTAGAACAAGAGCAAAACAGGCTTAAAACTTGAATAAGGAAAGTTTATTAACAAAACAAGAATAAGAACACCAGAATAAACCTCCAGAAAACCCCTTTATCTCACACTAGCCAACCATTCCCTTGTTCACATGACAACATAGAGACAAAAAACATTGGAACTTTGGTGTTTAAAACAGTCCCAATTCCTGCTAGAGTCTTTTCATCAGTCTCTGTAAAGAAACAGAAGTCTTCTTCTGCTAATCTATGGAGTTTCTCACAAGAAAACTATTTTGGTTATAGCTTTCTATTTCTCTGATACCAGCTGCCTGGAAATCCTGTCATCAGTTCACTCCTCTCATTTCACATCACTCTGAGGTATGTATGGGTCAATGAGTCTAGGGGTGTCATTTTTAAGGATGAGTTATTCAAATGCTAAAGTTCTTTTCATCTGTCTCTGTGAGCTTTCCTGGAAAACAGAAGTTTTCTCTTTGCCTCAAGCAGCCTCAAATCTTCAACTATTACTTTTCTCCTTCTGTTCCAGCACCTCACTGTATCACAATTACTCCACCTTTTGCTCAAAATCCACACTTTGAACACTCCATTCCTCCCAATATACTCTGTCATGAATTAAAGGAGTTTTTTCAGAACATTATTGTCCATCTCCATAGCTTTAACAGAAAAATATTTCAGTTTAATTAAAGCTTCTCCTTATTCTCTACCTCTTCTGAAGCTTAATTCTTTTCTTTACTGTATCTGATAGTTTATAAAGTCTCTTTACATGTTGATTACACTCTCTTTCTTTCTCTGGAAAAAAAGGATTAATCTGCAAGTCTCATCTGGGTAATGAAAAGGTTAAAATCTTGCCCAGGCTTTGTAGATGGTTCTGTGATCTCTGCTGGAGCAGCAGCTGGAGCTGTCTGCGATGGAAGATTCTTCATGGCTGCTCTGGAGAGTGTGGTCACTGTCTCAGCCCGCCGCAGGTCAAGAGCTTTTTTCCTTTCTTTACTCAGCAGTCTCTGGTGAATTCAGTCACAGGAAAACCTGCAGCCGAGCCAGGGACCGGCCTGGCCCGGCCAGAGCCCGGGGCAAGCCCCGCAGGCCCCATCTCCCGGCCGGGAGCCGCTGGGCCCAGCCCAGCCCCTGCCCCACGGGGCCGCATGGCCTGGGCAGGGAACGGGAGCCAGCTGGAGCTCTGTTACCTTCCACAGCCAGGAAACAAAGAGACAGAGAAATTCCCAGGCTTAGGTCTTAAGGTGCTGTTCACAGGTTGATCTCACTTTTCAATGGATAAAACTGCTGTCAATTCTCAGAAATGGCCAGCTGTTGGCCAGGAGAAAAACTCCCATCAGCTTCCAGCGGTTTTAACTTCTTTAGGTGTTTCTCTTTGTTTTCTTAAATGCCAACCTATCACAAAGGTAAAGAGAGAGCTATTTTGTGGCAGTTTTCTGTTCACTTTGGCAGGTCTATTGTAGCTGCACAGTCCCTGGAGCTGTGAGCTTTTGCTTTTCTAAACCCTAAACCTAGGTGTAACCCTAACTCTAGGTTGAGCTCTGTAACAAGCTTTGGGCTGAGTCAGGTGCCAAGCTAAAACACAGATTGAGAGCTATTTTGTGTCAGTTTTTCATTTCAAAGAACACTGCCACTAAATAGTTCTCTCTCTGTGTTTTAGCTGGGCACCTGACTCAACCCTTGTTTTTTTCCAGAGCTCAACCTAGGGTTAGGGTTTTTCCTAGGGTTATGGTTAGGCCTAGGGTTAGGGTTTAGAAAAGCACAAAGCCCAGCTGCACAGGGACTGTGCAGCTACAATAGGCATGCCAAAGTGAAAAGAAAAATGCCATAAAGTAGCTCTCTTCATAAGTTTTTTCCTTGCAGGTGCCTCACTCCATTGCTCTTTTCACTATTCCACCTAGGTTTAGGTAACGTATAGGATTCGGGTTTTCCCCAGCATACCATTCCAGCATTCTCCTCTCAAACCACCTTTCTGCTGTGCCTCCACCCCAAGCATGTATGAGCTCTCAGGTCTGCACTTCTGCAAGGCACTTTGCACAGTTTGGAGAGTATTGGCACTCCTTGTTTACCTCTCACTGGCCTTCACTTGGCTCAGTGTGGTGTTTTATCCTCTGCTATTCTTTTCACCAATGTCTAAAATGACAGCGATACTAAGATAATATTGTGTCATTGGAACTCTGCTCTCAGTGTAAAATATAGGGATTGAGTACAGCTATTAAATACTAGTTTAATTGTTTAAAGACTGAGGTCTGTCATTCTGTTCTTAGCCAAAGGCCTCGGTTATAGTGAAATTGTGATAAGTATGTCTAAATTAGGCACATTTTGGGATCAGACATGAGTAGAAATTACCTGGCATTAAAATGACTGTGGAAAAACTTCTGTTTCACACATGGAAACTGTTTCTCAGTTAAAATTGGCATTGGAAGCTTATGGAGAAGAAACAAGCATGCATTTATTCATGCAATTTATCTCTTTCATGATATATATGCCAAGGTCCCCAAGTCACTGTTTGCTTTGCTAATGGCATCTCTACAGCAGATCATTTATTTGCCTTATATGGCCTGTACCTTCACTCCCTGAGCTGCTGCCACTCTGCTTTCCCTCATGGAAACTGTACATTGAATTCTGCATTTCTCCTGAAGCGTCTCATTTTGCCAACTGTCTCTGAATGCCCCCACAAGCTGGCTGCAAGACTTAGTCACTTGCAGGGAAATGAACTTTATTTTACAATCCATTTTCTGTCCAAGGAGTTTTGTTTTGATTAGGAATAAATTAAACACATTGTGTATATAAGGTAACAATCCAAATTCTCACTCCATTTTTTCCTGATGTTTAAAACTCATCATGCTTTAACTGTATCAACATTTTATGCGCCTTTCAGGATCATTGTGCTTGGAAGTATTTTACTTGAAAATTAGCTGAAGTATTTCTTCTAACCTGTTCAAAAGAAAAGTTATTACATTGTGCTTCAGGAGTCACAATCTTTCTTGAAATCACAAAAGCTCCTCAGAATATAGCAATAACAAAACACATGGTCCCCAGGGTCTCATCTATACTGAAATAGCAGCTAGTTTTAAAATTGGTCCTGGTGTTTTGAGTTTTAAAGGAATCCACTTGTGAGAAATCTTCATAGTTGGTCAAGGGAACCTGAGCTGCAGATTATCCTCTGCTGCAACCACTGAAGTCAGACTGAATCAAACACCCATGAATACATTGTCAGAAAACTAGCCTAGCAGGGAGATGGAAAAATATGCTTACAGATTTTACCATTTTGCTTCTCCTCAATCCATTGACTAAGCTGCTGTTACAGCTGGGGCACTGCAGACTTGATGGAGCTAATCAGCACAGCAGAATAAAGACAGAAAATCCTGTCACTGTACCGAAATCAATCCTGGCTAATATACACATCACAGGCTCGACCACAGGCTCTTTCATACATTATGACTTGTAAGACAATATAAAATGCCATAGGGGAGGTTCCTGAACCCCAAGGAAAATGAAGCAGCTATCAAACCTCCATCTCATGTCTTCAGTCTTTGACCAGAAAAAGAACCAAGAGAGTTTTATCTTTCAGGCCACCATCTCTTTTCAGTTGTGTAGTCTGCAGGAAAATGATCACACCAACATGGTTCTGAGCATTTAATAAAACTGGATCTACAGGTTGTGTCTGTACTCGACTGTAAACCTAAAAGGAAGGTATAGGTACAACAATAGACTTGAGGCTATGTAGTGGGAGCAACAGAAAGTCAACCCAATCATTCTAATACAGTCACTAAAACACAAACAGACAAGTATGTTAGAGAAATAACCTGATATTTGCCTGAATATATTTGCCTGAAATTTTGTCCAATCTTGCAGCAGCTAGGGGAAAAAAAATAAATCAACTAAACAGACAAGAAAAGATAACCTAAACTCTAACTCCTGCAAATTTCTCAGAGAAAGGTAAGAAAATAAATTCAAGTGACCAGATCCTGTCCATCTGTATGGTGTCCTTCCAAGTCAAACAAATAGCATGTTTTCTACTGTGGGTGGAACGAGACACCTGGGCTTTAATGCTGTCACATCCACACCTGAATCTTGGCCTATAAACTTAGGTCTAACCAAAATATTCTCTCTCCACTTCTATTCTAATACTATCCTATTGTTAATACTTATTTTTCTGGTGGTTCTCATGGCAGTAAATTTTGTGAATTTTCTTACTAACAATTCATGAATAAAATTTGCCATATTTCTGAAGAACAATTGTCTTACTGGACACGATGTTGTTGCTAACATCAGTCTTTTAATCCCTGGTGCACATAAAGTAACACAGCAGTGTAAAACAAAAAAGGAAAACAATCTTTATCATTTGCCATCAACCCTTCGTATGTTTATTAAGTTAACCCTTCATCTTTATTAAGTTATTACTTATCATCTATTATGTAAAAGCCACCAGGTGGTCTACATTTTGCAAGGCTCTAAAATAGTAGCTACAGCTATTGATTTTCTCTTTTGTATCCTGTTGTTGACAAGCCTGGTGGCTCTGGGAGTGGCCAAGGAGGTTCTGCACCAGCCACACGGCTAAAGGGAGGAATGAATGTCTGTTCTGCCCCTGCAAACACTGCCGAAGTGGCTGAGCTCTGAGATTACAGTTCCGCTTTACCAGGGAATTGTCTTAGCCCTCCATAAACCCAGGAAAAACATGTGTCTGGTTTCAATCCTAAATTTCCACTATTCTTAACTGGACCTTTCAAAATCAGGAACATCTGGATGATGAACAAGTGATTTCCCAGCAAGAAATGCTCATCTGCTGGCAGCCTGCTTTCTCTGCATGTAGACCCAATACAAGCAATTTAACAGTGTCATCTTACCTAGGTGTGGGACCTCTGCCTGTCTTCCCCAGGTGTAAGAAAGATGCAGGGAATGTACAAAGAGCAGTTCTTGCTGCAATGCTTTCTCGCACCGAGCGGCGGGCTCGTTTGGAGACACGGGTTTGTTTAACGACACATGCAATAGCAAGAAGACTTTTTCTTTTCACTTTGAAGCCTCAGTGTGGGATCAGCTTTCAGCAGGAGGTCACAGTTTCCGCGCAGGGCCCGGAGAGCGCCGGTAGCCCGGCGATGGGGTGCCCGGGGCGGCGGGCGCTGCTCTGCGCTGCTCGACAGTGACACTCGGTGGGCGGCAGGGCCGGAGCAGGGCTGGGAGCGGCCGGGACGGGCCAGCCCGGGACAGGCGAGCCTCACACCTCCCGGCAGCGCGGGGCTGGAGCGGCTTCTGCCCTGGCCCCTCCGCAGCGTTTGATGCGGCTGTAGACGAGGAAGGGCGTGTGTGTGAAAAGCGGGGGCAGAGAGCAGAGCGTGCTTCTGCTCTCCATAAAACCTCTGGGATTTTTAACCGCCCCTGGCCACTGTCCTGAGCCTTCTAAGGTGCCTTTGCAGCACCCAAAGGTGACTTTTAGCGGCACGGTTTGGTTAAACTGAGTGTATCTGAGATGGGGACGCTCAGCGGCGTCCTGTTCCTCCTCCAGCCTTTTTCCACAGAACTGGAGCAGAGCTGCCTCTCCCCTTGAGTTCCAGCAATGACTTGCATCTAGGTCACCCTATTAGATCACATTCCCAAGGATATGGCTAATGATTTCTGGGGTTTTTAGAAAAGAAAGCTGAAAATCCTCTAGTTGGGGACAATGGCCAATTCATTTTCCAAGTGGAAACTCATTTCCTCCCCTCCCCATCACACCCTGAGGGTTGTACAGAGCTCAGGGACTCCACGAAGCTTGAACTTCTGAAATCTCAGAGATTCATTCACGGAAGAATTGTAATGCCAGCTCTTGTCAGCTGAAACCCAAACAGAACTCACTTTCAGGTGTATCAATGTCTGAAACATGTTCTCAGTGGGGGAAGAACCAAGCTCATTTTTTTACAACTCTCCAAAAGGCTTGTCATTAGTAAATTCAGTATGTATATAGAATTCATAAACCTACATTGCTACGCATTTCTTAGATATATGTGTATTTATAATACAGATATATGAATTATATACATAACTCTATAGTACATATAAAGGTATAAATATAGGAGACCAGGTTGGTCAAGCAGGACCTGTCTTTTGTAAATCGCATAGGCTGGGCTTGATCCTCTGGTTGTCCTGCATGGACCATTCAATGGCACACAGGATATCTCTTCCATAACCTTGCCAGGTGCCAAGGTCAGATCTGTAGTTCCCCAGATCGTCCTTCCAACCCTTCTTGTAGATGGGTGTAACATTTGCTAGTTTTCAGTCAGCTGGAACCTCTACAGTTAACCAGGACTGCTGGGTGATTGACAGTGGTTTGTCAAGCTGTTTTCACAAATTCCCTCACCACTCTGGGGTGGATCATCAGGGCCCATAGATTGGGTATGTCTAATTGCCATAGCAGGTCACTAATCATCTCCTCTTGGTTTATGAGGGCTTCACACATCTCCCATACATGCTCTGGGAAGACCTCTTAACCCTCTCTGGGAAGGTTCAGCAGCCAGAGTGTTCTCTCCATATTATATTGTAACAAAATAACCTACTCATAGATTGTGCTTTTGCAATATAACTACATATTTCAATATTCCTTTTCCTGATGAAAAAGCTAATTAGCAAGGTCATTACAGTTACCACTTATAAGGGGGAAGATAGTAATTCCATTAATGTGCTCACAGGAACTTCATTTATATTACCTCTTAACCTTTACAAGGATATTACAATTTCAATAATTAATTGCTTTTTGCCATTTAATTTGCAGTTTACCATTTTCAAGGGAAATTACCCATTAAAACAAGGACTTTTTTTTTTTTTTTAAGGAAAAAATTATTTACTCAAGTATACACCATAAGCTGACCTTAGAGAAACCAGATATTTGCTAAGCTATTTTCATGTTTGAGTAGAGAGGACTCTGTGCTAGTTCTGCATATTAAAGAATTGCCCATTGCTTGAGTCTTCAGACATCTGAAGAAAAATGAATGGGGCTGACGCAGTGACAAAAAGGGAAATAATTCTTATCATCTTCCTTCAAATTCTCAAAGGCAATGAATCCTTCCTCTCTTCCTGATGCAGTGAGAATTTACTTTCTTTCTTTGCAACCATCTTGTTTCTTCAACTGAAATTAATTTATGCTGCAATACCCATCCATGAGGGCCTCTGTTGACTTCAGTGACAGAAAAAAATAAAGGAGATTTGGCTCAACCTCGTAAAACACAGAAATTCTGTCTGTGAATCACCAAGAGCTTAGGTATATCCTCAAGAAGGTGTCTGACACTTGGAGAGTGGAGCTTAACATACGTATTCCTGCTCATACTCAAGTCTCTTGCAAAACAACTACTCAATGGACCAGACATAAGACAGTATCCCTGTGGTAGTATGCTGGCATATCTCCACTACTGATAATAGAAATTGTGTCCAAATCCCATCATACTAAAATAAATTTAGATAAATATTGGTATCTGAGAAGGTGAATAATGCATTCCAAGTGGACATGTCTGTGATAAAGGGAAACACAGTCCTGAGACAGAGATTTGTATGGGAAGGCAGAGGGAAGGTGACAAAATTAATGAAGAGAAGAGGCACAGGAGAGGAGGGAACAGAAGAAGCACGTATGAACTAGACTGCAGCATTGATTTATGAATGAAAATGTAAACATTTTTTCTGATTCAGGTGCATAAACTAAACTAGCCCTTGGGCAGTTCTACCTTTTCAACTGGCAAGTCCATGATGTGTCATCCAAAATTATACACATCTGCATGATATGTCACACAACTACAGGCACCAACTAGATAATTTTGCTGAGAAAACAAGACATTTTATTTTTTAATTGTAAAATCAAACCTCCTGGATTTCTTATCCCTTTCCCCATGAGTAAAAGGAGAACCTGGGATTACACCAGTATTCAAACATGGTATTTAATTTCCACAGTACTGAAGCTGGGGCATGCTCCTAGAATTATTTGCAAAGAAGCCAAAGTCACTGTTAGACAAATAGGGGTAAAAAAATTGTCTACTCAACAGTCCAGTGCACAAGTTTTCTGTGCAATCAGAGAAGAGGACTGGGTAGGAATCTGAGGATGAATTGCCTTCTGAAAATGCCTTTTTTTCCACGCTCTGATACGGTTAGCTATGGATTTTACTTCTGATTCTTAGAAGATTGTTGATATGTATCCCTCTAAAAGTTCTTAACTGTGTCTTCAAGTGTTCAGATATTCAAATTGAAGAGAGCAAGATAGATTCAGGTCACTTAAGGGCTCCCTATATCAGAAATGGATCAGCAATTACACCACAGCAAAATAATCCGCTTTTTGACTAGTAAAAGGAAAGTCTAGCTCCAGGCCAGCATGGGCATTTCTTGTCATATGCTTTGTTCAGTGAGGCACAAATATGTTAATTTTGCCAGTTAGTGCTGTAATCTGGTTAAAGCACCTGATGCTTTTCTTTGAGATATTACCATGCCTATATTATTAGTACTCTAGACTTTATGACATAAAAGAACAGGTATGGGACTGAAGCAGAAAGAATCCTCTAATCATCAGAATTAATGTAAAAATATCCTTTCAAAACCTCTAGACTGGCAGCTCACTCAACATCACATTTGCTTTTTGAGTGGAATGTGCTGTGCATGCACAACAATATTTTAAGATGGCATTGTTTAAAGAAAGTTGACAGTGATGGTTGATGTTTATTCAGATTGATGATACTCTGAAGAGAGCTTTACCTGTGTGGACAAGAAAGTTGTTGCTAGTTTGCATGCAAAAAGAAGCTTGGGGTATATTCTGGGGAACTTGATAATCTCTTGTAATTAGTACTGTAATTAGAGGTTGCTGGAAATACTCCTTGAGCTTCTGCCAGGGAATGTGAGTGCTTCACAAAGCTGTTGACACTGTTCTGTACACCCAGCTTCACCAACCTAGTCAGCTGCAGAAGATACCAACACAGAACTCCTGCTTTGTCAAAACTCTCATCTAAGCAGAAAACACACAATGCTTTTTCCTTCCAGTGCAACCACAGAGTGACACCAGTACTACCCAGCCCATCACCATGCTCCCCGCTGATGTACTGCAGCCCACTGGTGAGCCCAGGACACACTAGGTCACCATCAGGCTGCCAGTTTGTGATAGATTGGCATTTAAGAAAACAAAGAGAAATAACTAAAGAAGTTAAAACCGCTGGAGGCTGATGGGAGTTTTTCTCCTGGCCAACAGCTGGCCATTTCTAAGAATTGACAGCAGTTTTATCCATTGAAAAGTGAGATCAACCTGTGAACAGCACCCTAAGACCTAAGTCTGGGAATTGTTGATATATTTTATATATTAGTAAAGGCCTGTATGCACAAACCAGCCTTTGAAATAAGTCGTGATATTAAAGGCTAAAGTCCTTGAAACCTTC